>NW_007577916.1:0-2808 GCF_000690725.1 Stegastes partitus
ACACAGAAACACATGACTCAGCCTAATTTCTGAGGTATCATGTTTGGTCCATAATTCTGGTAAATACAACAATACCTGAAGAGTCACAGGATCAAACCAAAGTGGTGGAGAACTAAATGTCCTTCGCTGTCGGGTTGAAAACACAACATGGTTCTCTGGCTGTTGGATTCACCTGAAACTAACGGATACCAGTCAGATGATCTGGGTTGATGGTTTCCTCAGCATTAACTTTTTAGTTTCCACCTGCCGCTGGCATCACAACAAGCAGAATTTAATCCTTGGTTATCGGGTTATTCTGTCAAAAACCATCTCTGTGTCCTCGTCAAACAGCGAACGTCTTTACCTGTTTACTAGAAAGCCAGTTATTTCTAATTATTCGTTCCAACGAGGAAATGTCACGCTGACCCACCCGTGAGTCAACAGAGAAACATTTTAACAGGAATTTTTACTCCAAATGGTATTTCACTGAAACTGATGACAGGAAATTCTTTGTCTGGTGCAACATAAACGCTCTGATTCAATCAGTCTGTCTGCTCAGGCCTGATGCTCACACTATCTGCCTGTAAACGAGTATTTTTCCAGCTCCAGTCTTTTACCTGCGTCATAAATGGCAATTGCATGTTTGGCTCGGAGCACTTCAGACGGAGGTTGACCTGCACTTCAGAGCTGTGCTTGAACTTCTCCTTTGTGGACACAGCTGCTCTGCCTCCATCAAGACGCAGCGTAAGTCTTTACATATTGGCCTTTTTGCACTAAAGCGCGGCCTGGCCATGTAGAGAGGCTGTGACTGAGCCTGGCAGAGAGCTGAGTGCATGTAAAATTCATACATGCAGGATGCACTGAGCACATCATTAACAATTCTGAATAACAAACAGAACAAATAGTTTCCCTCCACAGACATGGAGCTACAACACAGCTGACCTTGCGATTGTCTTCATTTCTGTTTAAATAAAGCTGAAGAAGTGGCGATGTTCTATCTGTGCTGCTCCTAATTATGGCAGCATTATTAATGTATGCATTAATGTCAGCATCAGCTCTACATTGTGAGCAACAGCTGCTGAGAATCAGCACTCGAGTGAGAAAAACAGACGGATTATTTCTGGATGCATCGAGCAAAGCTTTGAAAAACGTAAAGAGCTCAGCGCCTCACACTTCACAGCTCAGAGTTCCTCCATACAGAAGTCCATGTTGTTCACATGCACAGAGCAGAGACCTGCCTTTCATCCTTCAGGTTCTTCAGATAACTGTTGCAGGACCATTCTGTAACCCAGAGACCCGAACCTGCACTGGAACAAAGAGGTGGGATGAATGTTATCAGGGTCTTGTGACACCTGCCAGTACCTGCTGCAGTGAACCAGCTCACTCTGCACTCCATAATGGTCTGTCTGCACCGCGCTATAAGACAAACCCAGCAGGGCGGCCTCAGAACACAGATCCTTGGCAAAACGTGAAACTGTCAGTGTGATGAGTTGCTGCTCAGAGGATGTTGCTGTGAACAGTTCCACGCAGGTAGTGGAAGTAAAGGACAAAGCTGATTGGCTCAGTGGTTTATACCTGCATCTNAGACTTTCTCAGCCCTTTATTTCCAGTAAAGCTCAATCTGAGAGGCTGCTCGTTTGTTTGAGGTCATTACACCAATGTCTCAAAACGAGCAGTTAGGATTTATCATTGCTTAAACAGTAACTCTATATGTAGATTTAAATATGTCAGATCTCTGTTGTGGATTGTAAACAACTGCCAAAAACCTGCCAAACACAAAAACCACAGCTCCTAACAGATAACGGTCGACAGTAAATCTGCTGCTGAGAGCTGCAACCAGCAGACAGGACAACCGTACTTTGCATAATGCACAATCACACGTGGCAGGACGTCTTTACGACCCGAACAGTAAACGCTTGTAAATGCAGTTTGGGACATTTAGCCATCCACACTGCAGCCGCTGTGGGATTTGATTTTATTCTCAAAATTGACTCAGCAACAATTTTTCTGCCACAAACTGAAAGCTTGTGTTTTCATCCATTATTCAGGAGGAAATCTGATTAATGCCAAACTGAAAACAGGGAAGTGTTCGGTTTCAATCACATCATCACTCCGTCATGTGAGGGGAAACTAGCTGGCTGCCGTCTATTACGGATAAATTATAGTTATTCACGTGAAGGATCGCAAAGTGGCTTTGAGCAGCATGAAATGAAGCACGTTCACGAGGCCCAAGCTGCTGCTTGTCCTGGAACGTGTGGACGGTTTTAACGGGACCATTCATGGCCGACAACATTTGATTCAAGAATCCATTCTCTGATTAATTTTTCCCGTCCAGGACAGAACGATCGATATCTGTGAAGACAAACTCTGTCTCTCAAAGACAAAAGACACTAAACTAAAACAACAATGAAATGTGAGGCGATGTAAAATATTTATTTGCAGGTTTTACACCCAAACTTTTCTTTTTTAACAACACAAGTCGTACTTTCCCTCGACTCCTGGATATCCTCAGATGTCCTGCCTGTTGCCTGAGTTACACCGTCTTTCTGTCTGTCAGTCATACGCTGACATTTTGGATTTAATGAAGGTTTCAAGACTGAAATGCTTCAGTTAATTTAAAAACATTTCACATTTTCTAACGTGTGTTCTCTTTATTTCAGACACGTGGTCCAGAGGACAAAAACACGCTGCATTTACCAAATGAAAAGAATATAATGGTGAGGAGGAAAAATCATTTCAGGAGCTGATGAAAGAGCTGCAGACACACAGCTAGAGATCTCTCTATACAGCAGCCATAAAGGTTCAAGGTGGACCAGCGTACACTGAGAG
>NW_007577916.1:5033-23106 GCF_000690725.1 Stegastes partitus
GTAAACATGGATGGTAACGGTGGAGCGTATCTGCCACTCCCCCGCCGCCACCGATGGAGGAAACAGAAGTGTGAGCGCTAACTAAACTAGCATCAGCAGCCAAGTACTGCCTGTGTGTTCTGGACACTTCCACCCCGTCAGAGCGCTGCCCCGGGGTGGAAGTGTCCCCCGACCGGGACGAATATTCAGATATTCATCATTAATTGGATCTGTGTTGTTCAGACTGTCATGAAAAGACCAGATCCAGGTCACATAGGAGAGAAACAATCAGATTTGGGTCACTTCAGCTGCTGTCTGAACGTATTCACCTTTGATGTGAACCGACGACCCGTGCACCAGCTCACCGGTCAGTTAGGCTGAAATCCAGCGATGCGTAGTGTTCTAACAACAGACGAGTTATTATAACAACTATGAACAATAATGAACAACTAATGAGCCTTCCAGCATCAAGCCCTCCTCGTATCTGGACCTCCGTCTGGACAATCCGACAGCCTTGATATCCGACAGAGAAGAAGGTTTTACATTTAGGGTCGGATCATCGAGTCACGGCTGTTCTAGTTCTTCCAGTTCTGAGCGATAACTGATTCACACAGCGGTGATACAGTTTGATTGGATGTTGGATGTGTTGAAAAATAAATAAAATAAAAAGACCTGGAACAACCAGTGTGCTTGTATTGTTTAGGTTTGCTTGTCCTGGATATAATAGTTCAGTTAAACTCCTGTTACACTCGCCGGTAAAACACTGCAGGAGAATCGTGTTCTGCTGAACATGTCAGATAATTACAAAAAACAACATGTACATGCAAAACCTTTCTTCTAACAAATTAACTGCATTTTCTCAATAGGTGAACAAAGCTCTTCTTCATTAGACACATGTAAATGGTAGAGCTGGAATCTCTTGGTTGAGGAAACGCTGCAGCTCCTGTGATACAAAACCCACTAAGCTGTGGAAAAAATAAAGTTATTAGGAACATAAAAGTTATTCAAGGCCTTAACTTTCTTTCCATTAGTGAGGCACAGAGCTGCGTGCTTGTTATGCAGGAAGCTGAAGTGAAATATCAATGCTTTGCTCATCTGTCAGTCACATAGAAGCCGGAGCTGGCGCGTACTCATCATGCATAAGCTACTCCCGCTGTGCTGCTGCTGCCCTCTGCCAAGCAAGCCGCCTCTTTTATCAGTACTTATACATTAGTATTAATTAATTCTGTTTTGGATAAGTAGGCTTATGTACTGCAAGTTGTCTTTATAATTGCTGCTTCAAGTATCCTGGGATCAGAGCCACGCACTTTATCATGATGAGAGCGTTCTGACTGGAAGGATCAAATCTGGCATCGCACACATTCACTGACTTTTTTTTTTTTGTTCCCGCAGCGTGACCTCCAGAAAAGCTGCTTTACATTCATGATCAAAAATATGTATTCGTTCGTCATAGCTTTGACTGAATATGAAGCACAGTCTCAATAACCCAACACTGAATGTAAAACCTTCTTCTGTGTCGGATATCAAGGCTGTTGGATTGTCCAGACGGAGGTCCAGATACGAGGAGGGCTTGATGCTGGAAGGATCATTAGTTGTTCATTATTGTTCATAGTTGTTATAATAACTAGTGTGTTGTTAGATCACGACGCATCGCTGGACTTCAGCCTAACTGACCGGTGTGCTGGTGCACGTTCTGACCACTTCCACCCCGGGGCAGCGCTCTGACGGGGTGGAAGTGTCCAGAACACACAGGCAGTACTTGGCTGCTGATGCTAGTTTAGTTAGCGCTCACACTTCTGTTTCCTCCATCGGTGGCGGCGGGGGAGTGGCAGATACGCTCCACCGTTACCATCCATGTTTACTTCCATAAACACTGAGCACGCTCGCTGCGTGTGACGTCGTCGTGTCCTCTTCTGCGCATGCGGGACACTTTTGGCTCGTATGAAGTTCACACAGCAGATCACATACAAGTCGCATTGAACTGGAAACGTGAAGGAAGTCACAAAGAAATCCTCATTGAGCATCAAGTCCTGCAGTGTGAACGTAGCCAATCTGTGGGATTGTTCAGTCAGATAATACGCCGTCATCCTGATTGGTGACATTAAATGTCATGTCGGAGTCACAATCCAAGGCTGTCGCTATGTTAAGGCTGTTTTTATGGGTTCTGTTGGTTTTTCCTACAAACCTGTCGGACAGCAGGTTCTGGATTGTTAAGGGTCGGTTACTGAGTCAGATTCAGATTCAGCTTCTACATTTTATACACTCTAACTCAGAAAAGCAGTCGGCGTCCAGCGATCTATGAGTCAGGTTGTGTATCAGGAGGATTGATCAGACCTTCGTCTGCAGTTTGGCTCATTAATAACAGAACGCCATTTTCCCAGCGACGAACAATGTAAATGTAATCATGCACGGTGACGCAGAAGAGAAATGCCATGCGCCGCGTTGCTTTGAAAACATTGGAGGGGAGTGTAGATTAATTAGCCAATTAAACAGCAGGTGTTTGATGTAACGTCAGACAAAGTAGAACATTTTAATCTCGCTGAACTTCACAGAGCTGGTTAACGCTGGTTCTTCATCAAATCGTTAGTGTATAAAAACTTAGGAGGCCCGTAACAACCGCCGTGTCTCTAAAGCAGGTGTCCGACCATATGCCGCATCAATTACACAAAAATCTTTAATGACTTATAACACTGCTCGTTACTGAGCTGTATGGCAGCGTGCCCTCTGTCTCTTTTCTTCAGCCCTGGTGTTATTTATAGAGCACATTACGCCCTAAATAGCCGAGCAGAGACACGAGTGCCTGGTATAAAGCAGAGAAGTGAAATTTCATGTTCAGGGAGACCCGGGGAGGGGAAGAGATAGAGCAAATCCAATTGTTTTCAAATGTTTTCCATGTAGAACAGCATCAGAGGCAGGCCGGCACAAACCACAGAGTCAGATGGGATTATTTGCTCCATCGTTACATGAGCAGCCAAGACATTAAGATAATTGTAATTCAAGGGAACCAGAACAGTCATAAGGGCTTATTATATATTACTGGACATGCAATTATTGTCAGAGCTCCTTCAGAAAGCAGACGTGTAGTCGTGGATGCGTTTTTCAGGTCTGTTCAGCCTCTGGACGGTCGTGTAGCAGCGAGAACATGCTGAGTGGTTAAAGAGGTTTGACTGATTCCTGGGAGGAGAAGCAGCTCTGCAGTGGGCGAGCAGACCTGAGCGGGTTCTGGACACGTCACACCGGCTCACAACCAGTAATCATGTCGTACTTATTTTAAAAGCCTGGACAGTCACTTCTACAGCGGGACAAAAAGGTGGCAGACAGGAAGTGTGGTTAAGTGCCCCTTTAAAAGTCGGTAGCACACGGCCTCTGTTGTTGGAGGTGAATTCCTGGCTGTTTGGAAGCACCGGGTTGCGTTTTAGTAAAAAAGAACTTGGATTAAAAGAAGAGGACTTTTGGGTACTGCAAGGTGGATCAGTGGTTAGCACCGTCGCCTCACAGCTAGAAGGTCGCCGGTTGGCGTCCCGGTGAGGACACCGGGATCTTCCTGCGTGGAGTCTCCATGTTCTCCCCGTGCAGCGTGGGTTCTCTCCGGGTTCTCCGGCTTCCTCCCACAGTCCAGAAACATGCTGAGGTTAATTGGTGATTGTAAATTGTCCGTAGGTGTGAATGTGAGTGTGCTTGGTTGTCTGTCTCTAAGTGTAGCCCTGTGATAGACTGGTTACCTGTCCAGGTGAACCTGCCTTCACCCTGAGTCAGCTGGGATAGGCTCCGCCCCCCATGACCCTAGTGAAGATGAAGGTGTAGAGATGATGGATGGAGCAGAGGTGAGACAGGAAGCTCACAAAACCACTATGTCGTGTAAATCAAGGGTCTGTTATAGCGTATCAATGCTATGCTGATGCTAGTGTTTTTTGGTATGGTTGCTAGCTAGGCTACTTCTAGGGTAAAACTTGTCTGAGTTAAATCTGTCCAGAAGACTCGGGCCCTCTTCTGGAGCCGGGCCCAGGAGGGGAGCCCCTTGGCAAGCATCTGGGAGATGAGCCTTTATCAATGTGAAACGCCCAAAGTAGTGACATGGAGGCGCTGCCCAGTTGGCTGACTTCCTGTCGAGATCGACGCTGGGGTCAGGGGCACTTCAAGCCGAGCAGCAGGTGAGGGATTCCACATTGACGTCTACTGGGAGACTTCAAGGTGCATCCAGAAAGCCTCCAAACAAAGGCGCCCAGCAGGTGTCCTAATCAGATACCAATACGACCTCACCTGAATCCCTTCAAAGGGAAGCAGCAGCCACTGTACGCCGAGCATCTGCAGCTGAAGCCCAACCACAAGATGTCCTTCTTCCTCAGAGCTCATGACCACAAGAGTTAGAACACAGCTGGATGTGAAAAATCAAGAAAATCATGCATAATTTACAACTAACTTTTTTGGTGAAATATAAATTTTTCCTGAAAGCGTTTAGGCAGCGAGACACCTGTTAGCTTAGCAGATTAGCCTGCTAGTGCTAATCACTGCTCAGCTTATCCTGTGGGCCGAGTGAACCCACCGTGTCCATCAGGTAATAGGTGGTCTGAAAACACCTGAAGCTATGGAGTACCGAAGCCGGCAGGGTTTCTGAACTCATAATAGAATTAAACGACCTTTTTATTTGACGGTGATAACGGGCATCTGTTATATCTCTCGGTTTCATCTTGTGCTTGAGGACTGCCGACCTTCAGCAGAAAGCCTTCGCTGCAGCCGACGGTACGGAGTTTAAATGCAGGATTACTGATCCTCGCTGAGAAATAAAAGTGAAGATATCTCAGCTTCTGCCGCTTTGATTTTGATCATTCTGTTTTAATATGTCTCCTGTGAGTCCTCCAACTTTATGGACGTGCAACTTCAGATCACTGGAAAGCCCGTTTAAAACTGGGCCTTTATGTGATTCCCTGAGATTTTCCATTAATTTGAAAAAGCCCCCGAATTAGCATTTAGATCACGTAGCATTAAAACTCTCCGTTAAAGCCAAGAAACCCGATAATGAACACGTTGATGTATTCGTGCGGAACATCTCGGTGAAGTGAACAAAACCACCAATAAAAATACGATCAATTAAACTGTGATCGTACAACGTCACCAGAGGGTAACGACCGAACCGCCGTCTGTTTATGTCGCAAAATGCACATTAGCCTATAAAGCTGTTCATGGAGACGTCTGCTGGTCTGTGAGTCCTGAGCTTGTCCACACACATCAGATCGCGGTCTTTCTGAAGGCTGGATGAACCTCCGCTGACCCCCGGCTCCGGAGGCCGACTGGTGGGGCTGTTGGTGGTGATACTTGGCCCCCCGCCCAGAGCCAGGACGTGGACTCTCTGTGGACTCAGGCCACCGAGACAGGACTGACCTCAAGGAACACGGAGTACTATCACTGTCTGCAGCGCTGACGGATCAAACAGTGACTTTCTTCTTAATTTAGGTTGGCCAAGTGCAAGATCAATGTGCTGCGAGTGTGAGAGGTGCTGGGTGGTGAGAGGAGTAGCAGCAAGACTGTGAGGTCACACAAGGGTCTGCAGCTGGAAGGAAACGGCAGCGAGTCTGGAGGCGAGGAGGGAAAGCTGAACGCAAATAGAGAAGGACAGCTGATGACAACACAGTCAGCAACGCTAAAATAATACACATTAGACTATAGCCTGTGAAATCCACGAGGCATGCTGTACTCCGTCCTGTAGCGTGCAGATTTCAGTGCAGATCACTGGCTCGGCGGCATTAACGTTCCCGCTTCTGACTTCCCCTGAAGACTGTCAAAATAAAAAAATATATAAGTAACCGACTGTACGCCAACAAACCCCTACAAACATTCAGCTCTCCGCTCAAGCAGACGTATCCTCACATTATGACTACAGTCGGTTTATGAGAACGTTTTTTTTGCTGCCTGCTGCTGGGAAATAAGCAAATGAAAGCGTTTAGACGGACCCGGAGCAGTGACGGTGCAGGCTGCAGGAATAAAACCAGGATAGAAAAGATGCACCTGCGTCATTTTGCAGCTTTAAAGTACTCACAAAAAGTTTGTTTCTCATTTTATTTTATTTCTGCAGTGATAACGTTATTAAAACGTTGACCTTCCGCCACCCATTTGAACTCCACATTGAGAATTTGCACAACGCAGGACGTTGATTGATTTCCAGCATCAACACTTGTAGTCTGAAAAACAGCAGAAATAGCAGCTCAGCTAACAGGCTCACTGAGAGCAGACTGTTATTGACAAGCCACGGTCCTGCAGGACTGCATCAGCACCGACGCTTTGAAGGGGTCTAATTTTTTGCTGTAACGAGCCGACAGCAGGAAATGGGGGATGATGTAAGGCGAGCACTTTCCATCCTGGGTTGGATTTTATGGGAAGGTTCTGAACTGCTCCCACTCTGGCTTAAGACGTTACCTGAGCTCTGACCTCCAGCCTGATAAGATGGACACGCAGGCAGAGGCCCGGTTTATCTCCCAGGACCTGCCGCCCACTCATGAATATTTATAATATTCCTAAAGCAGTGCGCTCAGGTCAACAGGACCGCACACAGTAATCAACATTGAAGCTGCAGGTTAATAACTGCCTAGTTTTTGTCTCACAGTCGAATCTGATTCCATTTTTTTTTCCAGTTGTTGTCGATCACAGCGATCCGACCAGAGCAGCGCTGACAGCCGGTCCCAGGATGATCTCTGTGAGTCTCTGACACATGCTGCTTTGACTCTAAATGCAATGTGCAAATGCAAAAGGACAAAGCAGAGGCGGGCGGCTGCTTTGTAGTGCCTCTGATCTGACTGATAATGTTTCTGTTCATCCCAACCTCACTAAGTAGCTGCTCGCTCTGATGTGCAGCGGTTAAAAGCGAGGCCGATACGTCTCCAGCAGGACCGAACGAGTAAAGCCAAGGAAGAAAAAAAAAGAAAGCGAACAGAGCTCATGGCTTTCAACACGCTGCTCCCAGCCTCCATTGTGTTGCTTTTCCTAATTATGCCGGGCCGCTGTGCTGACAGACAGAAAGTGCACCGTGACACCCAATCAGGACTCCATATTTCATTTCCTCTCCCTCTCTCTCTCCTTTTTAACCGTTAGTATATTAAGCCAGAAATCCGGTGGCTGATTTTCAAAGAGACTTGATTAAACCCAGGAAATGGGACATGATTTCCCATTTAGAATTCATAACAGGCTCACACTTAAGTAATTTAAATCCCCTCCACCGTTTGAGCAGTTTGTATCTGCATCAGATTGAATAATTTCACCTTAACTACGCCAATCCGTTTTATTTCAATTTGATAGCAAGCAGACTCAGCTAGAGCACCCTCGTGAGTTTGTTTTCTGTGAAAGGGTCGCCAATCAAATCCCGAGCCTCCAGAACGGCTGCTGCTCGCAGTTCAGGCTGCTTGACCTTCCAGGCTGCTCTGATTGAAACGGGGGGATGTACATGAGCATCGACTATGCTGTTGTCTGTATTAGTGTAAACCTGATTCGACTAGCTCTGTCAGCTAACGTTGTTCTGTGTCTTGGAGCACATAAAACGTGCATCAAAGGGTCTAGTGCTGATTTGCAAATGCTGTACCGGTTATGAAACAGTCGATTCAAATCAGTTAAACACACAACCAAAAAGTAGAAACCATTGCAATAAAGGAAACCTTGTTCATTTCACTGCACTCATGCTGCAGTTTACTTGTTCTGCTGCAGCCACTAGCTCTACTGTGGCTAATGCTAGCTAATGTTAGCGAACCTGAATCGGTCTATCCATGCTTGTGGCAGAGTTTCAAGGTGGATCAGTGGTTAGCACCGTGGCCTCACAGCTAGAAGGTCGCCGGTTGGCGTCCCGGTGAGGACACCCGGGATCTTCCTGCGTGGAGTCTCCATGTTCTCCCCGTGCAGCGTGGGTTCTCTCCGGGTTCTCCGGCTTCCTCCCACAGTCCACAAACATGCTGAGGTTAATTGGTGATTGTAAATTGTCCGTAGGTGTGAATGTGAGTGTGCTTGGTTGTCTGTCTCTAAGTGTAGCCCTGTGATAGACTGGTTACCTGTCCAGGTGAACCTGCCTTCACCCTGAGTCAGCTGGGATAGGCTCCGCCCCCCATGACCCTAGTGAGGATTGAGTGATGTATAGATAATGGATGGATGGATACAACGGCTGTTACCTCTAATGCTAGCTAATGTTAGCGAACCTGAATGGGTCTGTCCATGCTTGTGGCTCCAGTGATTCCAGCGTTGGTCTTTCAGCGGCAAATGTTTGCACACTGATGTTACCATTTCACTCCAATACAGTCACATGCAAAACATACGGAGACTTTTGGGAAAGTTTTGTTGATTTTTGACCTGAGTATAAGTAAATAAAACCCTCATTTTTAATGATGCCGTTTTTACAGCAAGTGCAAACCTCTGGCCTGTAAATCACTGAGAACTCCATTAACTCATCAGTGCTTAACGGACTTGTCGGGGTTTGGCGGGTCAAGAACTGTCGTTATGAATTTTTGGCTGATCAAAGTTCAGCGCTGATAAATTCACACGCTCTTCAAACATAGCAGCAACACTCGACAACCACGGACTCCCCTGAGCAGCTGACTGCTGATCTGAAAATGAAGCTAATTGAGACCTACAAAGCAGAGGAGGGCCCGAAAAACAGAATCAAAGAACTTCAAGTTTGCAATTTCCACCGTCTGAGGTGTCATTAGGAAATGGCAGTTAAGGAGAACCGTGGAAGTTAGGACACGCTGTGGAAAACCAACAACACTAAAGGCAAAATCCTCACAAGACTGCAGAGAAGACTGGCTGCTGTGAAGCATGCAGGTGGTAGGAGGGCTGGAACCAGAAATACTGCACTGACAGAAGGAAGAATGGATTCTGGCAATTCTGGATGAAAATATCATAACGTCAGTCAAGAAGCTGACAGAGACTGGCTCCTACAGCAGAGCAGTAACACAAAGCAGACGTCAGATCCACCATGAACCTCCTCAAGCAGCCTAAACTAAGACTATTGGAACAGCCCTCAGAGTGGTCTTTACTTAAACATCATTCAACATCTGTGAAGACATCTTTAACATCTTACAAGCCCACTGGGTTGGACCCACAGTGTGTTTACTCATCCTACAACTACATTTTTACCATAAACAGGAACATGAAGGAAGGATCATTGTTGATTAATGTTTGCTGCAAATGTTATATTTATTTCTATTCATATCAAAAGTCAACCAACAGAATAACAAAGGAAGCCGACATGAGCGTTTGCCGCAGCACGGGTTCAGTACAGCCACAGGAAGTAGTCATGCTAGACTTCTTCAGCACTGTCACCTCACAGCCAGAAGGTCCCAGGTCCGAGTCTGCTGGTCGGCTGGGAGGTTCTGATTTTGCATCTTCTCCAGGTATCTGCGAGGGTTTCCACTGATGCTCTGGCTTCCTCCCACAGTCCAAAGACGTTCAGACTGTCAGCGGTGCCGGTCTCTAGCTCTGTGATGTACTGGTGACCTGTCCAGGGTGACTCACTGGATGTAGTCTGTGGGTCAAAGCCTGCTACTGGACCTCTGTCCCTGTCTGCATGTTTGGGTTTCTTTGCTCAGGGAAACATCAAGAAGCTTCAGCTGCAACCTGCTGCTCCCTTATTTGATTGAACGTGGTTTAGCCCGCCCACGATGGCTGTTATCTGTTGGAAGAAATGTAAACAAGCCAAAACATTTTCCCCCCAGTAGCAGAATCAAAGTGTGCTGCAGCCAAACCATTATGCCGACAAAACGGGCTGGCAAAGCGAGCGGGATTAGCCCAGGGTGGCTGCAGCCTGCCCCTTCTGCTTAGCGTCAGCCCGGATAGGTCCAGCCTATATGACGCTCCGCAGCATAACGCTGATGGATGGATGGATTACTGGACTTGGCAACTACAAAATCATTTCCATTAAGACTTGTCTTCAGAGCAAATCATCAAAGACACGACTCCTTCCCTGGCTTCTAATTTGGGCATAGCAACAGGAATATGACTTGTTTTGTGGCGCTCTTGATCACTGACCTCACTGGGCTTGATCAGGCCTTAGAGTGTGTGAAGCAGCTTCCACTTCCCTCTCCTCCCATCGGGTCTCACTATTCCCTTTGATTCCTACACAGACTTTGAGAGGCTCCTCTTAGAAATCAACCAGTATGGAGGGAGAGATGTGCTGCACACTATACATCATCAAAATCTTATGATGACAAAAATATTAATTCCTTCACTGCGGCAAACTGTAAGTGTCAAGCAGCAAGAATCCACCGCTCCAGACCGGACCTCTGCCTTGGTACCGGTGGCTGTGCAGCTGTATAAAGGGAATATGTTAAAGCCTCGGCGCTACCTCTGATCCAAACCTTGAATTTAACAAGCCCCAAAAAGCAATTTCCCAAAGAGCATAGCTTCATCTCTGAATATCTCCAGAATCTGTAAACCCTGACGTACTGCAGACAGACTGACCCACGCTGCGGCAATGCACAACCCGGCGCTGGTCTCATTCCTCCATGAGGGGGAATATGCATATTTAAATCTCTGCAGACTGAATGGAAACTCCAAAATATGATCACACAGTCCTCGATTTCACATCGTCATTCACTTTGTGTAACTGCTTCTGTCATAAAATCTTTAAGAGGGCGCTGGCCCACAATATATCTTCAGTTTATTATCCGATAAACCCACATGAAACTCCATTTAATGGCTACAGGAATGATTGTTACCCAGCATCCAAAGCAAACAGCTGGGAATAGAAAGTTTTCTCTTTCTTACAGAACAACGACTTTAAAGCCAGAAGAGAGAAAAAAAGACTCTATTGATTTGGCTCAGCTTTCGATCTACCTTACCTCCCACTGTAGCAGCAGTCGCTCGCCCCTTCCTTTCTTAACTTGAGCTAATTTACAGTTTCCATTTAGGCTTTTAGCTGACAATCTTGCTCCAAGTAATTAACAGTGAGAGAGCAGGCAGGGTTCGCAGATTGTTCAAGGGCGCTAAGAACGGGTCAATCGCCGTGGACATCACCTGCAGCTGTCACCGCTAATGAACCGCTGACCTGGTTATGGGATGATCTCTCTGCTGAAGACCGCCATCACATTATTTTAAGCATTTAACACCAGCTGTATAATACATGGACGGTAAAGCCTCACACACCAGAAACACAGAGTGTGTGTATGAGCACAACGTCAGATGGATTTCTGTTGCTACCTGCAGTCTTGGCACTGGTTTTAATGGTTTTCTTCTGGTGACTGCAGAGAGAGACTTATGAAGCCACACAGCAGTTAGCACCCCACCAACACAAGCACTGAGGCCACATCTCGTTTCTCATTCCCTTCCATGAAACCACTGCACCGTCACAGCAGCTCTACAGCACAGGAAAGAGGCAAACACTCAAGAAAGTAGTCCAGTGTCCTCACTGATAAACGCCAAAGAAGTCTGCAGAGCAGGTGGACCATCTCGTGGTGTTTACGTTGCCAGTAACCAGACAGAATGACTGATGTTAAACCATTAAGTCTCAGAGCATGAACACGCTGGGATGTGATGAATCATCTGGTTTCTTGGCTTTGAATGAACTTGGATCTGCTGGTTTGTTTTATTTTGAGCCCGTGGCAACACGCCTGCCAACATACCCGCATTTAAAGGGCTTGAAAATACCCCGACCCTCAAGTCTTCAGCTCGGCTCAAACATTAATTCAGCCAAAAGAAAACGTTTGTCTTTTTATATCATCAGAAAACTAGCCCAAGTGAAGGGAGTGGCTTTGGGGGATGGGGGGTCAGGGGGCAGCTCATCGCACTCCACAGTATTAAAGTGACCAACGGCTGAGTTAAATCAAACGTGCTGATCCTCCTGAACATGAAGGAGGGCAGCGGGTTTCTCTGCACTGTTTATGGACGAGTTTAAATCCTGGTCAGCTTGTTAAACGGTTACCAGACTGATTGGAAACCGTCGTTTGGGCGCCGTCAAGATGCTCAGAAACTGTGATGAGATTCCTGCAGTTACTTGTTGATGTGTTGCTGTGGATACAACATCCAGACAAATGGTTTAGTGACGATACTTCCTGTTTTCTACACAGGAAGGGTTTGACATACTATCCTCGCTAGTGTTAGCATGTGTGCTAATGCTGTCCAATAAACTCCCTGAACTCACTCTGATTGTTCACAACATTCTAGTTTATGCAAACTATAGATTATACAAAAGCTGCATAGTGGCTCTGTGGTTAGCATCGTCACCTCACAGCTAGAAGGTCGCCGGTTCGTGACACCCGGGATCTTCCTGCGTGGAGTCTCCATGTTCTCCCCGTGCAGCGTGGGTTCTCTCCGGGTTCTCCGGCTTCCTCCCACAGTCCAGAAACATGCTGAGGTTAATTGGTGATTGTAAATTGTCCGTAGGTGTGAATGTGAGTGTGAACCCACACCATACCGTTCAGCTGTGTACCCCTGAACTTAAACCCTGAACAGAAAGTGAACTACATGTTGGGGCGATGTGGACAACAACATCTGCTCAACAGTAAGAGCAAAGACAATGTAATGGGCTGTACCTGTATCTGGTTTGCTCAGATTACAAACCAGAACCAATGGAGCCATTTGCCCTTTTCTCATTTTCAGAGCTCTACCAAACCATGTGCAGACTCTTGGCTTCTGAAGGTTTCTTTCTTTTCTGCATTGCATTAATTTCATTTAAAGTCACTGATGTTCAGCATCTGGTTGCTCCACTTCCAGCAGGATCTGTTTCAGTCAGCCAGTGTTGGACGTATAGAAAAAGTCTCCACACCGCTAACTAGCGGTTTGGCAGCATACATTCACTCCAGGAGTAAAATCCAGCTTTTTGTAAAGACAGTTTAATTAAGGGATGAGTGGATTTTATTTTCAGTCTGTCTCACAAGAACATTAAGTCAATAGTAATTAGTTCTACTCAGACTGTGGATTTTGTCCCCGTCCTGATATTGAAAACACATTAGGAAGGGCTGTATTAATTTGAACAGAGGAAATGATTCAGGTTTCACATGGACACCTGTCCAGACAGGTTAACGTGCTGATTGTAACGAGTCCTTACAGCCTACGGACTGATTCAAAGGCTAACGCTACGTGTTAGACGTACCTGGTCCAGTTGGAGGTTCAGGTGGAGGAAGCAGAGAGAGAAGGAAGGATGAAGGAGAGAAACTGTTGTTGTTTTTCTTTTTCTTCTAACCAGGCCTGTTTGTAAATGAACTTCACTGTATACTCACCGTACAGTAGAAGCAAACAGAACAAAGCAGATTTATTTATTTATGGAGAAGCCATTAAATAAAAGATTAAACAAAAAAACAGGCAGACTAAGACGATACAGGCAGAATTATTTGTGCTTTATGATAATATCTGATTGAAGGCAAGCTTTGATAAACCCTTTTTATTTACTCCTGCCTTAGAGGAAGGGAAGCCTGCTGAAAACAACAATGGACGCCTGCTATATGTGTAAGGCTGCCATCTACAGTTTGGGTCTGCAGTCGACCACTTTGACACAGACGTGGCTGAAGGAGGATCCTGCTGAACTTAACATTATTACCAGCTTCTTCTTGCATTTCTCTGATGCTTTTTTTTTCTTTAGTAGGTCAAACCGGTTGCTTGTGACCTTTCAGGCATGAACCCAGTCAGTCTCCACCTTCACAGATTCACAGACACTGAGGTGCATCCCCTTGATGTGAATGAAGGCGATAAGAAGTTTTGATAAGATGTTTGGTAAAAATCAGCCCTTTCATTAACTTGTTTTGACCAACCACCTGTCACACACGCTGCTATGATCGCTGCAAATGCACAAATGTTCTCCAGTGAATTATCAACAACCAGAGCAGCAGCGCTTGTTTCTATTATTTTATTTATAGAGACAATAAACTGTGTAGGTTTGCTTTTGAAACTACGACTGATGCTCAAAGCTGCTACTGAAAAAAAAAGGTAGATTTTGGCTTTAGATCGTGAAGCTGAAATGGACATCAAATTGATTTGGTTGCAGTTTTTAATATAGGTTAAATATATTTTTTTAATCCCTGAAGCTGTCATGTGGTTGTCTCAAAGTTCTGAGGGCTCACAAAGTCTGAAAAAACAAAGCACAAATTAAAAAGTGTGAAATTACAACCCACCTCAAGGTACTTTGAAGGCCTGGAACTGAAAATATTCATAGTATGAAGGCTCAATTTTGCACGGCTTCGTTCAAAACACTGAAACTATTGTGCAAAACAAATGTGCTCATTGTGATCAGGTGGGCGGCGCCGACCGATTCTTCATGGTGACACGGTGGAGACAGAGCACCCTGCATGTGTTTTACATGTAGAGAAACTTCATCACTGACTCGGGCGTGGCGAGACGTGAAGCTGTGAGGCGTCTTCATTTTCCATTTTTCATTAAAACACACCGTCAGTGACGCCTGCCGTTGTTGTAAAGTGTGTGTTTTCAGCTCGACGTGAACGGCAGCGATATTAACAAACCGTCTTCTCTCCACTGCATGAGTGCCGATCCAGATCGGCTGTACATGAGGAGGAGGGCTGGTTGCTAGGCTGCATATTCCTTCAGTTACAAAGCTCTTTGATACCTGTGTCGCTGTATGCTTTCACAGACATGCACCCACTCACATGGCTCAGGCCAGGCACCTACACAAAAAAGACCACACGAACACACCGACGTGCACCAGTGAGAAGACCTGCTTTCCTCTAAATCAGGGCAACAACCGGCAGCCTTCCTACCCGGCGAAATATCAAGGCAGCCTCTCCACTCTGCAGGCAGACAGGAGCCGTCTAACGGCGCTAACAAGGTGAGCAGACAGTGTGAGCTGTTGTGGCGGGTGTCTGTGCTCCTTCAGGAGGAACCGACAACAACCGGACTGGCACCACTAATAAGGTGTCAATGCAGCTCTGCCCCTCGCCGAGAGAACAAGCGTGCAGCTCGCACAGGAGGCTGCTGCAGGTATTAAAACCACAACAGGCAAGACTTTCACACAAAGTAAAGCTGCAGCAGAAAGCAGCATCCCATTCCCACCAGAAACACTGTGTGTGTGTGTGTTTTTGGTGCCTAAAATCAGGATGGATGGCAGCAGGAAGTCTCCTCCACGCACAGGCGGCGATGCATGGAAACATGACGGCTGCTCACCACCGACAGACGCCAGCTGTGAGGACTGCCATTTAAAGAATAGGGTTTGGATTTTTAACATTCATCTTCATGAAACATTTCCACAAACTCCCAGCTGGATACATAATGAGAGCAAGCAGGAAGAATTAAGATCGCTCAGCGCCTGTTACAGCCGTGAAAAATAGTCCGTAGACACGGCCGACGGCATGGAGGAGATGCAGGTTTGTAGTCAGAGGAATCTAATCAGTGAGGGCAACACAAACAAAATCAGCTGATGTGGATACAATACCAGCTTGAAGGCTGATTCAGATGATCCAGCTTGAGTTCAGTTTGAGTGAACTAAACCAAGCAGCCAGCGCCAGGTTCATGGTGGTATTTCTGTTTGAAGGATGCAGGCTGTATCAGGCTGCTAATGCCTCGTGCTAGCTTTGAACATCCTTTCACACAAAATGTGAACCGTGCATTTAGTTCTGGATCTTATTCTGCAGTCACACTAGAAAGCAAAGACTTCAGGGGCAGCATGAGCACGAGGACTCGTGCATGTGGCATTTATTGGACTCAGATAAACTTCACTGGAACATTCGAACCCATCTTGTAAGAAGCCGAATGTTCAAAGCTGGGCGTCATTTTAGCATATTAGCAGCGTGGGGGTGCAGGAGAGAAGATATTGAGTGATTACATTTGAACGTGCGTCTCTGTGAGCTGTTAACATATTGACATTAAATACAAACGGCACTGATGTGGACGAGATGTTAGAGAAGGTAAAGATGAAGAGCGGTGGCGAGCCCGGCTGCTATCTGGGCTTTATTGGGCTCTGCTGCTGAGGCTTACTTTGCAGCCTGCATTCTAATGAGAGGAGCGAGGACGGAGGGAGTGCGGGGGGGTGGAGGGATTGTGTAACTCTGTGTTACATAACACAATATGCATGGCCTTCCCTCTCTCTCAGCAGCAGCAGCAGCAGAGAGCGGCGGGTTTAGGAGGGTGCTGGTGTTAATGAAGGCGATGTGAAGAGATGCGCGCCTCGCTGGAAAATCATACCTCATTACGGAAGCGTTTCTAATAATGCCGGTGATGAGGAGAAGTTGTTTGGGAGGTGAGGGGACGCGGAGAGCGAACCCCCGGCTTGTCTTAGATTAAAACTCAACCATCAAGTGGCATTGGAGTGGGTTTGCTGGGTAATTAATGTCGATAAAATGTTATTGCTTTCACCCTGAGCCCACCTTCGGATGGGCAGCGTTCAGCTGTCAGGCTGGACGTCTCAGAAGAGGACAGCTCACTGCTGGGACTGCACTCCACATCCTGTGCTGCTCTGCTGATTACAAAACACGTCTCATTTCCACGTCTTCCTTGCACCCAAGCTTCAGCTCTTATTAATCTTGTTAAGCTTTTTAGAGGCAGTGGCTTCGTCTGCTCGGTTTCATTCAGCAGGTTTGATTCTTGAATCACATCCTGACTTCAGTGAACAACATTCATTCATGCTTCGTATTCACACAGCTCACCGTCGCCTTCTACAACCGACTGGAAATAACATGTCAGAAAAACAGTTGTTTCAAAAGATTGATTTAATACAAAGTTCCACTCACTATGCAAAAGCTTATTTGTCCTCAGCACAGACCAGTCAGCATGTTCTCACAGCTTCTATCTGCTGTCTGACACAAGTTCAGGAATAGTTGACTTTCACGCAGAACGTCTCCTCCGTCTTCTCCTCCAGGTTGTTCACGTAGACCAGGATCTCTGCTGAGCCGGGACTCTGGCTGAGGGCGAAGCGTAATCCGATGGTGTAACTCTCGCCGCCGCCGATCTGAGCACAGAGAAAAGAACAAACACACTTTATATCAGTCTGAATGTTTCCTCTTACACATCGAACCAACCAGTGTGCTCTCTGCAGCCGTCTTAATGAACACTGAACAAAAATATAAACGCAGCCTCTGATGTTCTGTTAAATTCTTCTCACTCTTTTTTACATATAAAGATCTGTTGTTCCAACACACAGCTGGAGTGAACATCATAAAACAACCCAGTATGCATCGTATTGGAGATGGTGATGTGCAGCTGGAGAGTGAAGACCAGGGATCTGAAGTCAGTAACAGTAAAGCAGAGTTCATGGGGCTGTAGATGCTTGTTGGATGCTGTCCTACTGCTCCTGAATGGCAAAGTTGGACGTGCACCCAGAGAGCCCATAGGTGGACTAACCCTAACCCTGGCTTAACTGGAGAGTGCAGGTCGTGGTAGAACTGGAACATTTGAGGGGCCATGAGGATGATCTTCGTCTTGCTGAAATGTTGAGTGACGACTCCGTCTTTAGGACCACCGCTGATGAAATGCAGATGTGTTCTTCATTTATGCCCAAACCATCTCTCCTCTGCCTCCACGGGCCACTCTTACGATGCACAACGTTCCCCTGTAGGATGCCAACCACAACATCTGCTCTGCACAGCTCAAACCCAGATCCATCAGGGTCGTCCTCCATCCTGCTCGTGTCCACTGGATGTGAGAGGTCGTCCTCCGCAGCTCATTACGGCACTGCTTGCCTCGGCGTGGGAAACCAGATGAAGACGAAGACCAGCTGGAGCACATGTTCTCTGGTCCGTCTGTCAAACCGTCCTGTCTGGACCTGTTTCCTAGACAACAAGTGTTGGAGCTGTGGACGTTAAGGTGCCTCACTGACAAGCCAGCATCCAGCACACCTAAAGCACTCTGTAGGCGCTGGTCCAGGTGTCTGTGTCCTGGTCGGGTTATCTGACCATCGTTCTCTAAAGCCACACATGACCAGGGTGTGGATTAAACTGGGGCTAAGCTGAACCCTTTTCTAACTGGAACAACAGAAAGGAGAACTTCTCTCTAAGCCATGCATGCTGTGTTTATGCTGCTGTTCGTTGTCAGCCTGCCTCCACCTTGTATCTGGAGTCAACAACGCTTCACACCTCGATGTGACGTCACTGACTTCCTGCTGTGAGCTTCATATGTTCTGACTCTGTAACGCAACTCAAACACAAACATTCAAGATAAGAAGAAGCTCATTATTCTTACACTAAAG
>NW_007577916.1:23730-39003 GCF_000690725.1 Stegastes partitus
AGATGATGTGAGAATGTTTTCTTCCAAAGGAAATATTCATCAGAGTTTTGGATGACAGCGTTTCTTCTTGTTGTGAGTCTGCTCAGCGACGTCCTCCCTGAACACACAACTCATAACAAACTGTATTTGTTTCCGTGTCCTCGGTGCAGGCCGGAGATTTGCTGTCATTAGACTAATTTGTGTAGAAAATAAACCTTTCTGGCAGCGTCCTGAGTGTGAAGCTTCTCCACACAGTGCTGCTGTGAGGTGTCACCCTGTCTGCATTCAGACGGGTTGTCTGAATAAAACTAATTATTGCACAAGGAAACACTAAACAGCTTTTGTTCCTCATTTTTCTAACCTTGTATTTCATTCTTTGTTTTGTTGCCTAAATGATCATTTCTCCACGCAGAGCGCCGTTTAGATTATTTTACTTTTCTAATTAAAGGGTGACGATGCTTAATGCTGTAATGCTTTTTTTGTCAGGGTTCATGGCGTGAAAAGCTTTTATTTGGTCATTTTTTTTCCGTTTTCCCAGTTTTCCAATCAAAGCAGAACCGTCCCCTTGCATTTCCTATAATAGCCAGCAACAGATGTATGGGTCAATTTGGGGGATTTATGCTGTAATCTTCCCCAAAAGCATAGCGGTATTGATCTGTGCTCCGCTTTTCCTCCTGACAGCTGGTTTTATCATGGCCAGGTAGTTATGTCAAAAGAGAGAAAAGTGCCTCCACATTTGCTTAATGCTGCGGGCACAGTAAATTCTTTATAAGACACCTGGAGCCTCACTGACAAGATGGAAAAAACAATGGGCTGTTTCTCACTCTGCCCACCTCCTGTCTAATTAATGCAGCGTCTTCTGGCCAACAACAGGGAGACTCTTTAATAGTTTATGTGGAAACAGGCTCCCGTTGAATCTCATTCATTCATTTGCTGTTTATATTGATGGCTCCTCGTTTGTTTTGCCGTTTCATTGTAGCTCAGTAAACGGACGGCAGCGACAGCAGCGGTTTCATGTCTGAGAGTGAATTAATCAACTATTAGAGACACTCAGGCTGACCATAACAATAAAACAGCAGCAATAATGACCTGCTTATATCCCCCCAATCCCCCCAATTCTGTTCTGAAGGCAAACTAGGAGCCGTTCACTCGTCACAGCAGAGGCCAGAGAGCCCTGATGTTCCTCAGCTGTCAGGATGAGAAGACATTCCTTCATATCTGTAGTTAACAACAAAGGATCTTTGTTGGAGTCTGAGAGGGCTGAGCTACTGTGGTCGAAGCATGTTGGTCAAAACCTTCCCTCCAGGTTTCACCGTGTCCGTCTGGTGCATGGGCGTGATGCAGCGTGGCCGATTCATTCTGGCTGGGAGAGCAGGACGGCTGATTCAGCCGAAGATCTCAGCAGAGCTAATGAAAAATCCAACATCATGTCCACCGTGATGCCACCGTGTTGACGTATCTGTGTCGCCACCAGAACCGTCCACAAGGTGAACATCTGCTTTTCTTGTTTTGTTTTAAAAATTGGGGGATGTGAAATAAAGCTGTGAGAATATAAACTTCTGTCATTCCTCTGCCCGCTGTGTGGCTAATGTGGCTAGCGTTAGCATTATTATGACCGCAGATAAGAGCTTTTAAATTGTAAATCTGAGGGACATTCAATTCAATTCAATTCAATTTTATTTGTATAGCACATATTTACAACAAGTTTAACCCCTTCAACACTAAGTAACTTTGGCTATATTATTATGCCTATATGCCAGGATTCCTTTACAGTGTACCGTTGGGGGGGCGGGGTCTTAGCGAATGCTGCTAACGGTTAGCGGTGAATAGCAGCTCTAGCAGCAAAGACAACAGTAGAGAAACTCCATCGGCACTTGTTGTTAGATATTGTCTCGTTACGTACCCTCACAAACAGCGTATCGGCCCAATTTGCTGAGTAATTTTTTCAGGCAGCAGCATAATCGGCCGTTACTGTGTTATGAAGAGACCCCGTATGCAATTATTATTATTATTATTATTATTATTATTATTATTATTATTATTATTATTTGCATATTTTACTTAATGACTGAATCTCTTGTTCCCATGCGGGGATTCCCACTGATAGCCAATCAGAATGACTTTAACAGAAAGTCTCCGTGTACCGGCGCCGCTGTACCAGGCTGCAGGATGGACGGGCTGAAGGCAGCAGACCGGTACAGCGGGCTGTAGTGTTGAACGGGTTAAAGAGGCTGGAAACTTAAACACTGATGTGAACCCAGAACACAAGGACTGGATGTGTTCCTGGTCGTGGAACCTAAACCAGCTGCTGTTTACTGTCTCTGCTCTCCTACATGCTGTACAGTCATACAGCTGAGTTCACACTAGAACAGCTCTCATTGATATATTTTTCTGTTTCTGCTGTTAGACAACAACACAAGTAAGAGATGGGCAGTGAAACAAAGACCACCATCACTGTGTGGACCAAGCCGTGGCTCTACAGCGGCGTGAACCTGAAGCACCTTCACAGTGTTTTCAAATGAAAATGAGACAAAAGCACATCCTGGGAAAGTGAGACTTTCATTAATGTGCTGAAAAGGGCCACAATATGGAGCCGTTAGAGGTTCGTCTGCACAGGAAGCACTTCAGCCTTATTTTTCCGTTGTCTGTCTACAGGAACACTTCTATTTTAGTCGGTACCGTTGCCTACACAGGCAGCAGAACAGCTGACGTTTTATTTGCCCTTTATGTGCGCAGACGTCATGCTTCTGTTTTATCTGTTGGTCAGCAGCACTTTCTGTGAAAACTAATGACATTATTTACACAGTGTTAACGCCGTAGCTGCCCTTAATTCAAGGAAACTACCTGGCAGGCTTTTGTCAAGGCATTAATCAAAGTATTGATTTTGCTCTTAACAGAGTGAGGGAACCTTATGGCTCTCTGTCTCATCCCACCTGGAATTTATCCTCTTTGAACTGCAGCAGGTCCGGATGGTCGGAGCGCAGCAGGAATGTGCGGCTGCTGGAGTACGGGTTGGTGTAGGTGATTTTCCTGGAGCTGCCACGCCCACCGCCGACCGGGACGCACACTTCAAATGCCTGCACACACACACACACACACACACACACCTAGATTCAGCATCGTATACGTGATTAAACCTCATAATACGACAGCAAAGCAAAAAGAGCACGACACAAACAACACCCAGAAACATCATCACACTTTGTTCTTTACCAAAATGCATCAGAGTCGACTTGTAAGAAAAGTTTGCGTGGGACGTCAGCTCACGCTCTGCCTGAAGGAAATGCTCCTGGAGTGTCCTTGAGTGGTCATTTCAGTGACAGGATTTGAATTCTATTAAAAATCTTTAGTGGGATTTAAAGAAAGCAGCATTAAGCAGTATTAAACATTGCCGTTGGGCTTTGACTAATATTGCTATTAGTACTACTAGTACGTTAAACATCCCTCAGCACACACCATTAACTTCTTGGTGCTTTGCCAAGGCTTCACTTGACATGCTTTTACTGAAACGTATTCACACACATCACGAGGATGTGATTTGAATGTCGTGCAGGTTAAGGGCTTGAATAACTTGGACTGCAGCTGCATTTATGTGCTTCATGAGCAGAAGTAAAGGGAAAAGGCTGGATGTAGTTACCAAGCTGTAACATGACTTTGATCAGCCAGTGAAGACATTTGGTTCAGACAGTCAGACAGTATTTATAGGGAGGATTATCTTCAGTATGTTCTTCACAAAAGCCATAAAGAGACTGGGAGTGTCTTGGTCACCCAGTGAGACACCAGTGGCTTCCAGTTTGACAGATATTACCGCACACAGCTTAAACACATCGCTTTTATTTCATGCATGTTTTCCCTCCCGACACCAGACGTGTGCATCGTCCACAGTGCAGCTGAGCACACGTTTGTTTGTACGTTCTGCTGTGTTGGAGATGAAGTCTGGTAGCCTCGAGCTGCGGTGAGCAGCAGCCTACAGATGCTTAAGCTCACTGCTTCTAAACTCCACAGCCCCAGATTTCTTTTTCGTTTTCAGACTTTCAGACGTACTCAGACTCAGACAGCCCAACTGACTCGACTAACCGTACCTGAGGATGTTGATCAGATTCTATGCAGCTCCCTCTGGCGTCACACAAGGAGTTATACATTCATGTAGTTCTCCCAAATAAGACTTGGATGTGTAAAATCTCAAGCTGCAGATGAGGTGAGACACACCATATTAGCAAAAACCTGCTCTGCTGCAGTGGAGACTAGAGGCTTCTCTGTGCACACTGCTGCAGCTACCTGGTTAGCTTCCACCCCTGCATGTGAGGCGTTTAGGGGGGATCTGTAAACTGTATTATCAATTAATAAGCAGATGTTCAGCATGCACATTTCTGAGGTACAATTGGATTTACACTTTGCCTCTAGTAGATGCACTGACTTCAGATTATTTCATGTGTATCTTAATGCAGATTTGTACATCAGCAGGAAGGAGTAGGAGCAGAAGCTAAACATAATGACTGTCTGTGATAAACAGGCTGATCATGATCTTGATATTAACCAAAATGATCGTGGTTATCATTTTGTAAACTGTATGGGAATATTTCAGCTCCAGAAAAGATAACGTCGCCCAGAAAGCGGTACTTTGTCTGCAGCTGTTATCACCACACAGGGCAACAGGTTCAGTCCATTAAACCATTTCAATCAGCACCAGTATAATAAGAGCAAAGCCAGATGTGAGTGCCATCCAGAGGCCTTTACCACCAAATCAGAAAGCTCCCAGCCACCTCACACTAAAACAGGTCATCAAAGTCAAAATCATTCTGCATTATTTCTTATTTTCTGTGCAGATGTCGTCTCCTGCACAACAAACATCCAGTTTATTGTCATGTTGCTGTACAGACACAGCAGCACAGACAAGAGGAGAGAGCGTTTCTTCAGGATCCAATAACGTAAAGCAATTTAAATAAACAACTGTTTGCATCTCTGGATCAGCAGTTCAGCGTTCTGACAGCTGCTGGAATGAAGCTGTTGATCATTCCTACACAACAGACATCCAGTGATGAGCCTGTGTGTGAGTCTCCAGCCTTTGGTCTGCTAGTGAAGAAATGGGAAGTGACCCAGACATCAGCTGGTAGATGATGGACATGCTGAAGATGTAAAAAACACTTAGCTCCACATTTATATCTAAATAAAACAATACCTTGGACAGCACGGGGCGGTGCACGTTGAGACAGAGCAGCCAGGCAGTGACCAGCCGCTGGTGCTCCACGTCCACGGCGTTCACGTACAGGAAGCGGCTGCCGGCCTGCCATGGCTGCACCTTCAGCTGGAGCTCCTGCACCGCTGCAGGAGGCAACACGAACACACCTGCTGGGTCCACCTACAGAGAAGGTGTGGACAGCTGATTAGCCAGCAGTAAGGGGAAGGGATGACGCTGGCACAGTACAGGGAGAAAGGAGGACTGACCAAGAGACGGACTGTAGAGGAGAAACGATGCGTTCAGTAGGAAGATGTGAAAAAGGACAGAGTTATTGGGAAAAAAAAGGTCTAACAGAGTCAGAAGAAAGTCAAGGAAGTGTACAAATTACAGAAGAGTGGCTGAGAGAAAGGATGAAAAAGGTTTAGTGAGAACGGCGACGAGAGAGGGCAGACAATGAAAGGAGAGAAAGGAGATGCAGAGAAGTGACAGACATAAGGACGGGAGAATGAGATTTACGGCGCAGCTCCTTTTCAATCTGTTGAGAAAAGCGAAGCTATTCTCTGACGCTGAGCTTTATCCTGTTTTATAAGACTCCTCCAGTGCATTCCACAGCCAGCTAACCTGCCGAGAGTCAGATCAAAGCGCCGCTGATGCATATGGTGAAATCTTTTAAAAATACATCTGTGGTTTTTTCCAGCCAGTAGCCTGCTCCCCACAGGAGCAACATGTTTGGGTCGCACCGTGTGCACCCACGGTAGCTGTGACACTCAATCACTTGTGTTTTTAATATGGGTGAGCGATATGAGATTCGGTTTTCCTGCAGCTCTGTGTGAGGACGACTGTCAAACTCTCTCCGTCCTTGTACTCAGCCATGAATAAGGAATGATCTATTAAAAATGGAGGGCGATCTGACACTCCTGCTACACACTCTCATGTGTTCAGAGCGCACACGGTCTTTGCTAATTTTTTAAAATTGTGTCAAATCATGTCCTGACATGATCCGACATGATTTTTAGGAAGTAATGAGGGAACCTAATAAAATGAAATGAAACGACATGAAAAGACTCATTATGCCGTCAATCCGCGTTTGTATATTCCCGATAATGACTCCAGTCTTAACCTGGGGTTATAACAAAGGAGCCTGTTGCCGCTCCATTGTTTCCTGCTGCTCGGAGAACAATTTGCATAACATCGTCTTGAAAGCGCCGTCTGAAAATTGCGAATACCGAAAGAAATTTGTCAAGACCACAGCTCTCAGCCCATTAGATGCTGAAGATCTGAGACTGTTCCTTTGTTCTGTATGTTTCTTCCCGTCTGCGTTTGTCCAGTTAACAAAGAAGCAGGTTTTTTTATTTTTTCCATTAAAGGTGGTTAAGTGAAAAATGAACTGCTACAACAGGAAAAAAATAATATAGCAGGAGAATTAAAAAAGCTTGTTTTAGCTTGAACGTTCCAGTTTAAAGCCTCTGTCTGGTCAGTTAGTAAACCCTTCTCCATTTATCAAGATCCCATAAGTTGACCTAAATATGTAATTAATACGAATTATTATTCCAACATTCAAATGATCAGGATGGTTATCAGACGTCTGCAGAGCTTGATGATGAGCTGATCATTTGAATCAGGAAGAGGGAAACATCTACAACATGAAGGACTGTGGCCCTCCAGGACCAGGATTGGAGACCCCCGGTCTAGGAGTCCCACCCCCTCTAATGTGTGATTGGCTCGGTGGAAACACAGTGAGGAACATAGAAGATATGCTAACTGTGAGCATTCCCTGCAGGTCACGAAGAATTTAATGAAACTTTCATGTGTTTAAAATCCAAAATGAAACCGTGAACAAATCACCCGAGTGTGCATACGTTTACTCTCAACACAAAACGCCTGATCCTAAAGCAACCTACTGGCTCGATCCAAACAGGCTGGAGGGAAACAAGACCTAATTCAGAATCGAGCTGACCCGGGCAGCCCAAACACAACAGAGAGAGAGAGAGAGAGAGCACATAAACACTGGCAGAGGCACAAACTAAAGGGGAGCTGCTGTCCAAAAAAGCAGCAATTCATGGTAGTTTTCTTCTACAAAACAAAAACTTTCTGCTGCAATCATTCTGACTCAGTCTAGATGTGAGCCAGTGGAGGTTCTGTTTGTGTCCACTTGGGCTTAAGACATATTGTGACACTGAACTGAGACCCAGAGCGATCCGACCAGAGCCTCCCTGACTCAGACAGTTAGCTTTTTAATCTTTCTGGTTGGGTCCAAGTCAACCTGTGAAGCTTTCCCCACTGCCGAGAGTTCATTTCTGTGTCAGTATATATTCCTAGACGGCTGTGGTTCAGGTCTTAGAGGGATTGTCCACTAATCAGTTTGATCCCTCGTCCCGCTGCGTGCCCGAGTGTCCTTGGGCAAGACACTGAACTCAGAGTTGTTCCCAATGGCAGGCAGCACCTTGCATGGAGCTCTGTGGCCACTGGTGCATGAATGGGTGAATTTTAACACAGTGTTTAGTAGTTATTAAGCTATCATGTATATGATGAACAAACTCAGACAGAGGATTGAGGTGTACCTCGCTCTCCTTGGGATGTGATGAAAAACACTTGACCTTGCGAACAGCCTGCTTCCCTCTCAGAACCAGCGACTGACAGCTCCGCTGGCCGGTCACACAGCTGACGTCCACCCGCTCCAGGAAATGCACGTAAATCTGCCAGATCTGGGAGGGCGCCGCCATCCACTTATCACTGCGGAGGAAAACATCATCAGGAACAATTAAGCGAAGGAACCCTGGAGACACGGTGGCTGCAGCATGAGGCTGGCGACGAGGAGCGCTGATCTATTGCTGGGCCAGCATTTTAATAAGCAGAACCATCGTCGTCATCCTCTCACTGCTGAGATGAAGGCAGTTTAGTCTCAGTGGCCCTGGCTGACTCCACGAGTGGGAGGCGATGCAGTCACCTACTCAGCTCTGCTCTGAGACAACAACACCGAAGGAGCATTTGGGGATATGTGGAACAGAATTCAAGCCGTTTTGCAGACACAACATCAGTGATGTTTGAAGCTGCTGACAAGTTGCACAAAAGGCACACTGATCAGGCATTCAGGTGTGGTACAGTCACTTCCTGTTGTTCTCATGCAGTGTTTTCTGGAACCAGACCACAAAACTCACAGATTCACTGCACGTCACCTGATGCTGATAATCTGATTCACTGCTAAACTGTTATGGATTTACAAGGATTTACAAAAGCTAAATATCCAAGAAGAGTCCTGCATCAAATACTAATGCTAAGGCCCACATGAGGTGTAGATGTTTTACTGCTCACATTTCTATCTGAACCATACTTGTCCAGTGTCTGCTCTGTGTAAATACTGCCGGAAATTAAGCTGAAAAAGTCCCTGAATTACTGAAACATGACGTTTGATTGCAGCTGAGTCAGTCAGAGCTTCTCAGCTGCACCAAAAACCATAAATTTGAGACCATTTAAATTGAGACACATTGAATAAAATGATTTTGCTGAAAAATCAGAATTTTAAGAATAAATTTGGTTATTTTGCTGATGACACCACGAGTCACATGATGAGTTCAAGGACTGGAAATCTGGTGGTTCTTCTGCTTTCACAGTTTCTGGCTCTGATACATGATGTATTCTGGTGATTTTAAAAAGACAACACACTTTTCATACCTGCTGGTGGGTTTTTGGAGGTTGAGATGGTTTCTCATAAACTATTTATCAGTAATAGTGCTCTGTTAAAAACAGCAGGTCCTTGTTTTGTTTGTATCTTGTACTAAAGGAAGTCCAGTCGTGACTCGATGATCTGACACTAAAACCTTCTTCTATGTCAGATAGATAGATGCTGGAAGGCTCATTAGTTGTTCATTATTGTTCATAGTTGTTATAATAACTAGTGTGTTGTTAGAACAATACGCATCCCTGGACTTCAGCCTCACTGACCGGTGTGCTTGTGCACGTTCTGACCACTTCCACCCCGGGGCAGCGCTCTGACGGGGTGGAAGTGTCCAGAACACACAGGCAGTACTTGGCTGCTGATGCTAGTTTAGTTAGCGCTCACACTTCTGTTTCCTCCATCGGTGGCGGCGGGGGAGTGGCAGATACGCTCCACCGTTACCATCCATGTTTACTTCCATAAACACTGAGCACGCTCGCTGCGTGTGACGTCGTCGTGTCCTCTTCTGCGCATGCGGGACACTTTTGGCTCGTATGAAGTTCACACAGCAGATCACATACAAGTCGCATTGAAGTGGAAACGTGAAGGAAGTCACAAAGAAATCCTCATTGAGCATCAAGTCCTGCAGTGTGAACGTAGCCAATCTGTGGGATTGTTCAGTCAGATAATACGCCGTCATCCTGATTGGTGACATTAAATGTCATGTCGGAGTCACAATCCAAGGCTGTCGCTATGTTAAGGCTGTTTTTATGGGTTCTGTTGGTTTTTCCTACAAACCTGTCGGATAGCAGGTTTAGGATTGTTAAGGGTCTGATTATCCAGTTATGACTGTATTTGCGTGTGAATGAGCACATGCATGATTAAATCCACATCCATGTGCACTGACAGATAGACAGTTGCTAAAAAATGTTTATTAAAGAAGGTGATAAATTTGTCAGGCCTCAAACATACAAACAAAGTTCCAGGAAAAACAATCTTCATCGTGCCCATTAGGGTTGAATGATAAAGTCCTGGCAGTTCATCAGAGGCAAACGTTGGCCGTGCACATTTTTAAAACAGGCTCATAATCAAAATAGAGATTTGGAAAACTAGAGGATGGATTCTGCAACTTCATGCAGTCAGACCACCAGACCTCCATCTGATTAGTTAATTAATTCAAGCTTGCGTGAAAGATTTAATTAGTCCAAAATAGAATTGTTCTTCAGGCTAAGCCGTGTGTGTGTTTGAGCTCAGCGGCCTGCTCGGTAAATAATACATACGTGAAAACCATCACAAAGAACATTTTTATGTGTGGACTGGGACTCCCCGGCACTTTCAAGTACACATCCTGAGGCTCCCCTGGCACCTGGACAGAAGCAGAGCGAAAGGCATGAAGATGTTAAAACGGACGGGTCAAAGACAAAGAGAGGCACAAACAAAAGCACATTAGCACTTTAAAGGTACAAGGTCTGTTAAAACAACTTGAAATTCATGACAGCAGAGTCGGGAACGCGTGCTTCCTCCTGAACAGTTATCACTTCAGTAATTAATCCCCTGGTAATGTTCATGTGGGTTATGTGTCGCAGGATCTGAAACATCTGAGACGATCATCTCGTTCTCTCACCAGCATCCTCGTCTGGCAGATGATGTTCGGGTCACTGCAGCGCACAGAGATGGTGGTCCTGGCATCCCGGTCTCCAACTGGGTCACCGAGGGAACGTATAGAGGGAGAAAAAAGAGAAAGGGGAGATACCGACAGTAAAGATTGGAACTGGAGGGTGTGTTTTAGCAACATGCTCACACACACGCTAACACGCCCACGTCCTGTACATGCTGAGACATTTTCCTCATTTTGTCCATTACTTTTTTCTTGCTTTTCATTTCCTGCTTTATTTCCAGATACTTCCACGTTGTTATTACCCTTTTCTGTGATAGAAGCTGTATTATGTCAGAAGATTGTCTCCATTGATATTTGAGTAAAAGCACAATAAACTGAAGCACATCCTTCTATTCCACTGCTGTGTGAACATGTTGTTGTGTTTGTGCACTACACACACATTTAGGATCATACTGTGGGTAAATCAGTGCAGTGTGCATGCAGAAGGTATTCATTAAACCAATACTAAAACTGCAAATTAATAAAGTGTAATAAATCTGGGACAGAACCAGTCAATCTGAGCCCAGTCGGTGGAGTCTGATCAGGAGCTGTGAGAGCTGATGGGGGATGTCTGGGGTGACCTGTACAACCTGTGGGGTCGTGCCACGGCGGCAGGCGGATGGCCTTCTTAAGGAAACAAAGCTCAGGGTGGTAAAGTCGGAAAGTCTGGTCCACGACGTGGGGCGTCGGCTCCACGGTCACTTGGCAGATGGCCATTGGTTTGCCGTCCTCTGCTCTGAATGTAACCTGTGAAGGAAAAGGTGAAAAGTCAGCGGTGTTAGCAGCACGCTGCTCCCCCGCCTGATGTCAGATCGTCTGAGCAGTGAAGCAGCTACATCCCGGGGCAGCAAAGTCCTCAGTGAAAGTCGAAGCAGTGGAACAGTTCTAACGGGCTGAGAAGCTCCTTCAAGGAGAAGGACAGTTTCTGACTAATTAATGAGCTTCATCTGTATGTTTCATCTCTAGTAATGCTGACGCTCTGTTCACCAATAACTGCTGAACCTCGGGAATAGTACATGAGAACAAGTCAATAGTTTTATATTTAATGTTTTAATACCGATACTAACTGACACGTTCTGGCCTCGCAGCGCGCTGACGATGCATATTAAGACGTACAGCTTGATCAGAGTGACTACTGCAGGTTTAAAGAAAGCATTCATCATAAAAGATCAATTTAGAGATTTTATGTTTTTTTAAAGTGAAGCAGAATTATACATGTTCTTGTCTTGTGGGTCACTCAGGTTTGTTCTCAGGCCTCGTATACAGTCCAGAGCGCCACTAATGTACGATTTTTGAGGTAAACCTGAATGCAAACGCACATGAAACGTTGATTGGAGGTTCATGTTAAACCAGGTGGCAGACTGTGAACAGCGACAGAGTTTTAAATCATCATTGTTTTCTCTTACAAATAATTATCTTTTAAAAAAAATATGAGCGTCCCTGCTCTGTTGGGCTTCTTATTTGAATCGCTAGAGTTTGTAATAACTGTTTCTCCTTAATTCAGGATAAGGCGGGTTATGTATAAGAGTTCTTTAATGTGTTCTTCATGTGTGTGGGACCCTCAGACGATGCTGGTCCTCTGTCATGAGAGAATATATTCTAATTCCTTGACTGTCCGTTGTGAAATACAGAACTGTAATATTTCTTCCTGCTCTCGCTCTAAACAAGACATACAGTTTGTATTTTGTAAAGAACCCTTTGAGGAGTTGTTGTTTTTTTTCTCCAGTTCCCCAGAGACTGTGATGATGATGGAAAACGGCGCACACTAGAATATAAAAGTTGGTTGCAATCCGAGCGCTGAAACCCCCACAGACCAGCTGGATACGCTTTGAAGATTGCTGCGGCGTTAAAATAGCCCTCAGGATCCATGCAAATCAACACAAATGTGCTTATACATATGCACTAATTCCATATGCTTACACATGCTAGGTGGTATTTATACGCACATACATCAGCACACGCAGACACGTCGGCACTGCTAGCCCACTCACAAATCATCATATCCTCAAAGCTGTGTTTGCTGACTGGCTGCATGGTGTGTGTTCCTGTACATGTCTGCAGAAAGCTTATATTTACTGACAGCTACGAATAGTTCTTCCAATTGAACTTCCCAACAATCTACAATCAATAGCATATAAAACATGTTTTTGGGTCTTTTCTATCCAAATTGGGGCCAAGTCCATCTTTATTTTGCTTTAATTGTCCATGAAGTGTGTGTAGAACTTGGTTGGAGTTCATCACATTGAATAGAAAGCACACATCTCTGCACACAAGTTAAACTGCATGTCAGGACTAAACTGAGCCATGAAGCCCTGAGAGACGTCTGTGGTAGACATGAGGCGAGCCCTCGATCAGAGCAGAGTGTAGATCTATTTCTAAAGCTGTTAGCGTTCCCAGGAGCACACCTCATAGTGGTGAAGACTAAAGAATCACCGGGACGGTTCTCAGAGCGAGTGTGTCCTCAGTTTATCAGGGAAACAGGAGCACAATGCCAACAGAGCTTCAACGGTCCTCTGCAGAGATGATGAAGGCGCTGAGAGAACGTTACTTCCACTCCATCAGGACGGCCTTTATAGTCGAGTGGCGAGACAGGATGTACTTTAGAGTAAGCCCTTTTGAAGTTTGCCGAACAGAACCTGAGAGCATGAGGAGAAGATTCTGTGAACTGATGAGATGAAAACTGTAGCTTTGTGAGCAGACCTTCAAGCAGACGCTGTTAGAACAGAGCTGAGGATGAATGCAGTGGTGGAGTACCAAGGAGTCAAGCAGCAGTTTACCGTGTGAGGAGCACATCAAACCCCAGGACACGTTCTCACAGCTGGACTTTATGTAGGAGACCATCTGAGAAGACTCCTTAAAGGCTCCTTAAAGGCTCCTTGGAACTCCCAACCAGTCAGTCAGAGCTGATGAAGCCTCTTGGATGAGAGGTGGAACGTCTTCAAGGAACTCGATTAATCTACCAGAACAACCTGGATGACTGAGAACCTTCACAGACATGTTGAGAAGACAGCGAACCCAACACTTTCTACAATGGAACATCTGCACTGGGAAACCAGGTAGCACTGGTTGGACACCATTTAAGACGTTCTTGGAGACAACAGGATGTCTCCTTCCTTCAAAGGAACTGATGATGACGTCAGACATGTTGACCAACGGACCAACGCTGCCGTAAAAGCCACAGAGAGACTTTATCACAAGCACATGTCATCCTTAAGTCTTATGTTTCTTATAGGTGATAAACTAGATGTGCTCGTGTTCTCAGTTAAATTAGATGTTTGCTGTCATTTAACACCAGATGTTAGAGTTTAGATCCTTTATAATTATCTCAGTAACAGTACAGGACAAACATATTTAACGTTTTATAGACCTGTCAGCGTGACATCCATCCAACAACCAGATCTAGATGTTTAAAAATGATGTCAGAGGATTTAAATTTAACTCCAAAACTTCCTGAAAGTCACTGAAACACAACGCAGGCTGTTCTTTGTTAACTGTCGGGTGTTTCACGTCTTAAATATGGCTTTGCTTATAACATGAGTGTCTTTGTTTTCCCTCAACAACATGGACTTTTGTCTTTGTCAACTTTGTTCTTTTTTACTTCTTCACAAGTTTTTTTAATGCAACAGTGCCAACTTTTTTAATATATATATATAACTCTGAGCTTTGACTGTCAGTGTTTTAACTTGGGCACACTATCAAACGTGCCGTCCTGCGTCTGAAGCAGCTCAGCCAGCAGATCTCCACTGAGACGCCCTGCTGCAGCCCTCGCTCTGTCTGCTGCTTCTCATCCTGCAGCTACTTCAGAGGCTACGCCAGCACCGCTGTCTTCCTGCTAAAGGGGTGAATTCAGAAACTTTAACTGGTCTCTCAGATTCTGATTACATCTGGAGGCGGCCCTGATTTTCACATTTTTTAATTTTCAAAGTGCACTCATGCCACCCAGTCCAACACAGAGAGGTCTTACAGGAAAACCCAGGTGCACACAACCTTCAGCGCCGTGTTTGTCCGAAGCCTGCAGAGATGTGACCGTCCTCGAGTCAGCCCGGGCTTAAACCCGTAGAATCTCCACAGCTGCGAAGAAAACTGAAGATGGCAGCTCATGGCGCCTTCGCATCCGAGCCGACAGAGCTTGAGAGGATCTGTCAGGAAAAATGGAATAAACCTCCTGATATCCAGGTGTGCAAATCGCACCAAAGAAGACTCAAAGCCATAGAGCCTGACAGAGAGGCTTTAACAAAGTGCTGAACTAAGGGTCGGAAAACATTTAGTAAAATTTGATTTGGGATTTTTGATCAATTTGAAAAAATTCTAAAAAACAGTTTTCACTTTTATCAACGTGTAGATTGATGAGAAAAATAACTGAATCTACAACAAAATAAAGTTTGCAAAAGGTTAAGAAATGCATACGTGGTTCAATCAAACCTCTTCAATGTTAAAACCCAAAACAATCCTGCCAATGAGCAGAACCTTCATTATAGCTCCACGACAGATTAAAATATCCAGACATGACAAAAGCCCTGCAGCCTGAAATTAACTCCCCACAATGTGCTGGTTGAACACACAGCAGCTGTCCAAACGGTTGACGTGTCAGATCGGTGGGGCCGATGCTGACCTGCAGGACCGGCCCATATCTGGCTCTGGTGCTGTGTGCTGACTGACAGCGGTGCCAAAACTGGCATCCTGACAGCTCTGCTGTTGGTGCATGTCAGTTTTAGCGGGACACAGATTTGATCCAGACACGACCTCTCTGACCTCTTGACAGAATTTTTGCTCAGAGCAGCAGTGCTGACACCGGCACACAAC
>NW_007577916.1:39018-73876 GCF_000690725.1 Stegastes partitus
ACGCCTGGCAGAGTGGCAAGTATTCCATCACCCTGTACGCCTGGCAGAGTGGCAAGTATTCCATCACCCTGTGCAATGGGAGAGCTTGGGGGTGCTGCACCCGACGTGAACAACAGGATCACTGTGAGGTCCAGCAGCTTAGCGAGCGCTGATGAATATCTCGTTTTTATCATAATGAAGTTGTGTGCCAATAACGTAGGCACAGATTTCAGCTCAAGTCTGCGGTGAGAGGGCTGAAAGTTCAGTTTGAGTGGAATCACAGGAAACAGAACTTAATTGTGGTGACAGCTGTAGCGCACAGGGGTTGCCGAGAACACAACATCTCACGGAGATAATAGAGCACATCGTCTTATCTGCAGCACACTCCAACAAGCACGCTCACGTTGTTTCTCACTCCGCCAAAGTTCTTACACATTATAAACAGTCGAATAAGTGCCTAAATGATAAAATAACTTCAGAGTAATACTGTACGTGCACGGTTCGTTTAAAGCAGATTAGCCAGACGTGTCGAGCCTCCTTCCAATCTGACATAGTTTAACTCTCCAGCCTGACACTCGCCAGTTGGAGAAGATAAACAATGTTGAGTAAGATAAAAGTGATTTCCAGCATATAATTTTGCCTGACAATCTCGTCTGGCTAGCGTAACTTTGTTTTTTTTAATAGTTGACACTTCAAAGTGTTCTTTGTGTCTGAGCTGTGACTGTGCGAGCGAGGAGAGGAGGGAAAAGGCGGCGCACTGCCACTCCTCGGAGACATGTCTGGGAGTGTGTGTGCACTAGATGTTGTTGGAGAGGAAGGTTAACCCGACTAAACTCCAAATCAGAAGCTTTGAGTGACGATACACCCTTTTTAGGTGGCTTCATCTGCCTCTGCTCTCCTGAAACAATCGATCTATAAACCTTAAAGTGCAAAAATAAACTGGACTGCCGCAATCAAAGGCCTGATAACAGCACAGTAACATACTGTAGGTCCAGATTGCAGCTCCAGCCTGCAGACAAACACATCAGACTTAGGACGTATTTGTTTAGCCTTCAGACGGTGCAATAAGCAGACGGTGTTGCAGCAGGCACAAGCAGCACATTGTGTACCTTGACGGTTTTGGCAGCGATAATGTTGGACAGATTCTTCTTGGCCACCTGAGAACCTTTGCCTGTGGGCAGGAAGCTGGGTCCCTGTGAGGATTTGATAAGAAACAGAACTGTTATCAAAACTGAGCATCTACCCAAAAGTAGTAAATGACTGCAAAGGAAACGTCACGTCTGCAAGGAAACCATAGACGAGCACAACAAGCAGGATGTAACCAAAGGGCATGAAACCCCCACAAGATAAGAGCAGATTTATTCTGAACTGGCGTCAAATTAACGGTAAAGTCGGAGTTGCTTGTACATGTGTAGCTGTGGTTAATAAGCCCTGAGGTGGAGTGCTATTTATACTAATAATCACACATTATAAGCACCCCACCGCTCATCCACATGGCGGTCACACACCAAAAACCATCTCTGACACACTCAAGATCAGTGAATTTTGAATTCCTTATGCTGGCGTCAGTGTGTGAAGTTAAGAAACATCATATCACAAGTTCGCTTTGATCTTTCATCTTCCTTCGAGATGTGGCGACTGTTTCCTACTGTAACATAAATCCAGCGTTCAGCCATAACATCTGATTTAAATAATCATCATTCCTGTAACTTGGTCTTCACAGGAAATAATCTTAAACGTTCTGTCAGGATCAAACTCTGCTCCGCGCCGTACCTGGAGGGCCATTGTGTGGTCACACAGGAAGCTCTGATATTTCAGGGGGATGTGGACGGTCTCTTTGGGCCGGAGGTAAACCCTGGGACCCGGGGCGCCCTCCTCCAAGTGGAACATGTTCTCCTCCAGCGGGGTCGGGCTTCTGGTTAGCGCTTTGAAGTAACGCCACTCCTCGGTGTTAGCGATGACACTGGACCACAAGATTAAAGGACACAAATGAGATGAAAGCAGCGCTTTCATATTTTCAGGTGGTTCATCCAGGATCAGAGTTGGACCTATTACACAATCAGAAATAACAGCGTGTTTATTATGGGATGCTGAACACAAGCATGTTTCTGCTACAGTCTGGCTAAAGATGTCCAGGGTGGAGGTACAGAGGAGATTCAGAAGTGTCTCCACTGAGGAGCATGCTGAGGGTTCTGGTCCATGAAGGTTCAGCCTCTGGAGACGCCGACTGTCCACAGAAACCAGTGCACACATGTTCTCTGTAACTGTTCAGAAGTTTCCCAAAGCTGTGGACAGAAGAACAAACAGCATCACTGGCCTTAAAACACAAACAGAACGCTGATTCTCTGAGGTGTTTACTGCTCCTCATGTACTGTTTGTTCTTCAGATGCTATCCTGCTATCCCCACCAACTGCCCCCACACCCACCCTCACACCCACCCTCACACCCACCCTCACATCCAGCCTCTTGTCCAGCCTCTTGTCCAGCCTCCCGTCCAGCCTCCCGTCCAGCCTCCCGTCCAGCCTCCCGTCCAGCCCGCCCTCCTGGGTAGGCCAGCCTGGTGTTTTTAGGTTTTGGAGGGTTTTTTTGTCCCTTCTGGTAAACAGGATTTCTTTTCTTTGCCAAGTCTTTGCTCCAAAGGACTCCAAAGGAAACTTTGGTGTTGCTGCGTGAAGACGTTTTGTCAGATCTTCACTGTGCTACGTGAAGAGTGTTGACGTGTTGCAAACTGAGAAAATCTGAATAGATATATATTAAATTTCTATTCTAACAGTAGGATTCTCATGGCTGGAAATGACATTTAAAAGTGACAAATTACAGAAAGACATCATGTTTGAGATGTTAAAGATAACTATTTCTGTTTTTCTGTTTCTTTTTCCACATTTGTATGAGTAATGCCACGTCTTAAACTACTTGTTCCCTTTGACATTAACAAAGCTGTTTGGTCAACTGGTTCTAAACCACGTCTGACTGTTGGGATGGTGATGGTGTTCTTACAGTGTCTGTACGGCATCTCAGTTGTTCTCCAAACAAATGAAGCCCCCCCGTGTCCAAACTCTTTATGTTCCTCTCATCCAACCACAGAATTTACGACCAGAAGCTTATTTTTTGTGTCAGTGAGCTTTTCCAGCTTTGGTGTGATGTGGAACACTGAGGTCCTCCTCTGTTGGTGTCCATGGAGACCAGGCTTGTTCAGTGTCTGTGTTTTGTTACCAGAGCTGTTCAGATTCATCAAGAAGGCTTTGTAGGTAATTCTTGGATATTACTTGACCTCTGTCCAGTGGAGGGGTGACTCTACCAGGACTTCTGAGACCCTTTAACACACGGTGGAACTCCTCGCACTTTTTGAGGATGCTTTGCACTGCGGCCACTTGAATATGGCTTTAAAGTCTTTCCTGTCTTGTTAGTAGCCACAATGCTCTGCTCTCCCAGTGATGGACAGTGATCAGCTCTTTGGTCTGAACCATGACTTGTAATGACTAGGAGCTGACTCATCACGTCGCCCTAGAACCTGGTAAAAACTGACCAAGACCACTTGGATCGGTACAGAAACTCTCCAAAGACTGTGACACTATCAGAAAGTTATGAATCATTTCGGAGACGGTATTTTGAGTAAAAATGGAAAATAAGAGATAAACATTGAAAATTCATCATCAACACTCCACGTCTTATCGACGTTTGTACCTTGTTTATATCATTTCTATCCAGAGAGCAGCTATTGATCAGATAAAAGTCCAGCTCAGCACCAGCATGTGGCCTGGCTGTGGACGTTTTTGGGCTTAAACGTTGGTATAATGCTCTTAGCTTGTTCCTGTAATGTACTGATGATACCAGTTACAACACCCGATCCAGCCCCATCTTCCTAAAGCTAATAAGTCACCATCCCAGCTAACTGGACTGATAGGATGTGAGCTGGTTCTGTGCATGTAAGCAGGAGGAAAAGCACTAAATAAGCTATAAATATAAATAATGACATAGAAGGAGGTTTGTCTTCCCATCGAATGCTTGGAAACAAACCAAATGAGCTCATTTCATAAACTACTGACCCATATATATATATGAGGCTAACACTTTAATAAAGTTTTATTGTTATAAATTTTATTGGAGGAAATCTTATATGTTTCATTGGTGTCCAAGGAATACAGGAAAAAAACACATTCCCTCAGCTCCAAAGTGAAAAAAAGAAAAAGCTCATCCTGACCTCGTATTCTTTACAAATATGGCTGAGAATCGAGGTGAAGTAAATTCTACAGTCACGCCTCTCACACGCACTGTTTTGCTTTTAATTACCGGCAGCAGTGTGAAAAAGGTGTATAGAGGTCAGCGACGGTCCCACCCGGCCCACGACAAATGGATTTCCAGGCAGAAGAGAACAGGAACAGATAACACATTCCAAGAGAGGGAGGTCTCGTCTCAACTCCTTCCTCTTCCTTTGAATACAAAAATTTCACGCACAAATGCATAAAGGGGGAGTGCTGCTTTAAACTTCAAAGGTTCCCAGCCACGGGCACGGAGAGGGAAATTTCTCTCAATAGGAGAGCGAGAGTTTATGAATTTTTCAGGGCCCCACCTCACCAACATTAGGAAAAGTTGCACCAGTCAATTCCATGAAATTTATTTGGAGATTCCCACCTGTGCACTTGGAATAAAACATTTCGCCTGTGGCTTGTGATAACAACAAAGAGTGTTTGTGTATTTGTGTTTCACCGGAGCCTTCATGAAAAACCTCGGCTTGATTCATTTTTAAAGAGAGAAAATAGAACAAGGTAGGAGGTGAGGGGGACAAACAGATTGAAACAAAAATATTGAAAAGAGAAGGAAGAAAATAAAGACGATGATAAAAAGGATAGCGAGAGGGAGAAGCAGATGAATGCAGCGCTGAGAGGAAGACGGATAATAAGACAGAGAAATAATGAGAGAGGAAGCGTGGAGCAGAGCAGCTCCACTGTTCTCTGCCTCATCCAGCAGCTCACACTGGGCTCTGTGAGCAAAGAGTAGAAAGCAGTCATGCAAAATGGATGGCAACAGGTAGCAAACGTGTCGTCCACGTCAAGAGCAGCCTCTGGGCTGGAAAGCGGGGCAGACATCAAAGCTGCATGCAGCCCAGCCTTCCACTAAGTACTCTCAGTTCAAAGTCTGATGCTGGATTTCCGGTTGAGGGTCAGACTTCTTTCTTGCTTGTTTCTGTAGAACAAAGAGCTGACCCAAGGCCAGGTTCATGTTCCTCCAAAAGTACATCTTGTCAAATATTGGCTGAAATATTGGCTGAAATACAGACTAACCTCAGTGCACTGGCCAAGCTGCAGTTGGTTTAGGCCAGGCTAATAAAGTTATTGTTGTTATCGTGCCTGTTCAGCCCCTCAGAGCTTTGGCAGATACTTTAAAACATATTGCATCACTTCAATAAACAATTTCAGCACATCAATCTGTCAGATGTGACATACACTACATGGATCATGAAGGTGGCTGAGAACCAGCAGGTGGATGCAGAGATGTTTCTGAACCTTCCACCAAACTGTAGCTTCTTTTTCCAGGAAACAACCCTCTGAATCCACATTAGTCCAGGTTTGTTGTCTTTCATTCATATTTGTGTTCCATATTCTGAATGCATGGTGGTTCAGTGGTTAGCATCGTCGCCTCACAGCTAGAAGGTCGCCGGTTGGCGTCCCGGTGAGGACACCCGGGATCTTCCTGCGTGGAGTCTCCATGTTCTCCCCGTGCAGCGTGGGTTCTCTCCGGGTTCTCCGGCTTCCTCCCACAGTCCAGAAACATGCTGAGGTTAATTGGTGATTGTAAATTGTCCGTAGGTGTGAATGTGAGTGTGCTTGGTTGTCTGTCTCTAAGTGTAGCCCTGTGATAGACTGGTTACCTGTCCAGGTGAACCTGCCTTCACCCTGAGTCAGCTGGGATAGACTCCAGCGACCCTAGTGAGGTGTATAGATGATAGATGGGTGGATGTTCTGAGACTCCTGTCTCTCCAGACCGGCCCCTGCTGCCACCACAGCCACATACATCACAACAGCACACGTAGCCATACTGCTGATCCGTCACCACGGTGTCATAAAACATAAACGAGCTCTTGGCAGGGCTGCACTTAGCGAACTCTGCATCCGACTCATGAGTGCCGCAGCAGGAGCACATCAAATGCAGAAGCTTCCTTGTTAATTTACACATTTCAGGCTCTCGGTAGAGGTGACAGACGGTCGGTGTAAAGTGTCACACTGCCTCATCGAGAGATAAATAAACTAACAGCGTGCTAAGCCGGCGAGAGGACAGATGCAGGGATTGATGACTCTCAATTAGACCTGGTAGGCCCGGTGGCCAGGCTAATGCCATAATGATTCATCCACGGCGCGCTGCAGCCTTTGTTGATCAATGTGATATATGTTAATCCAAAGCTCAGGCATGAGCAGAATCCTTAACAAAAGACTCAGAGTGTGGGGATTAACAATGATGCTCAGGAAACACGGCACAGATACCAAAAACGGGTTACCCAGGGAACGCCAGCCATAATGGCTCCTACGTTTGGATTAAGGGGATATTTAGCATCTCTCCAACATTATGTCTGCATCTGTGCCAAGGACAAGTGATTGTGCCATTGAAGGAGTGAGAGTCTTCTTTGTTGGTGAGCGACAGAGTGAAGGGCTGAAACGTAAGGCGAGGTGGTGGCTGGCACTCCAGAAAATAAGTTCTGAGACTGTTTTATTTATTCACACAAGTTGATAATGTTTGTACTGAAAACAAATAACCGGGCTCAAAAATGTGAACAAATTAAAAGTCCCCTGTTGTGCCCCTATTTCAGCAAACTAATGAACGTCTCACACGTACCCAGCGTGTGTCCTTCAGTTTATTCTGAGCTCCAAACACTCATTTCACCACGACTGTATCATAAACATGTGATGTTGATGAGCTGCTTCACACCCACTCATCCTGCTAACACTAAGGATTACGGTGACGATCAGACATAAAGCACTGGGCCTTCAGTCGCTTGGACACCAGGAATGTATGAAGACTCTTGTGTTCACTCTTTAGAAAGCATTCGCCATGTTCACCAAGAAACAGCCGTACCGACCCAGCTAGGCCCGTCTCTGATGTTTGGACTCTCCAGGCTGCCGTAGTTTTCATGTCATGTCTTTTTTTTTGTGCTTTGCGCTCATATCTGAGATGAAGAAGCTCTCCAATGCACACAAACCTGGTGGACGGAGAGGCAGCTGCTCGTTGTGGATGGCTCTGGGTGGCAGCGTTTTAAGTTTTTAAGACATAAATTAAAACAGATTTTTGCCTGTGAAACGTGTTTGGTATGCAAACAAAACCAACAGCACCAAAACAGTTTGTCCAACCGACAGACTGGAGAGCAGCTTCTACCCCAGAGGCACCAGAGAGGTGAACTCTGCCAGACACTCACACCGACTGTCTGGACCAGAACTACTGGCAACTTAACCTCGTCTGTAATTTTTGCACGACTTAAGCCAGAAGTATGGTGGCCCAGAAGTGTCACAACAAAACAAAAGCCACAACACAACACAATTAGCCGCAACACAAGACAAAGGCTGCAACGGAAACTGTTTGGTTGTTTTTACCTGGAAGTTCTACTGTGAAGTGCGCAATGCCACAGGAAGTGAGCAGAAGCTGGAGATTGTTGGAAACATCTCGAGAAGTCAGTAAAATACTGATAGTAAATATTGTTTAATAATGTCAGTATGCGCTATTACAGCGGTTGTTAACTTTGAATTATAAATAAAGAGTCATTGCATGTTTGACTTGTTCATGTGGACGCTGCAGCCCGTTTTTGATTCATAGACACTATTACTATCAGTATTTTACTGACTTCTCGAGTTGTTTCCAACAATCTCCAGCTTCTGCCCACTTCGTGTGGTTGCCCACGTCACAGCATAACTTCCGGGTAAAAAAAACCCAACTTCCTTTGCAGCCGTTGTGTTGTGTTACGGCTAGTTTTGTAGTGTTGTGGTTAATTTTGTTCTGCTGTGACACTTCTGGGCCACCGTATATAAGCAATATCCAGAAGTGGAACACTACTGTTTTTATCAATGAGTGACTTTTAAAAGAATCCCAAAGTTGAAGCTCTTGCACAAACTATTTGTTTTCTAGTGGATGTTATATTTTTACATTTGCACGTTTCTTATACGTCTGATTGTGTGAACGCATCGACTGGATTCCTGCTTAAGTGCAGTGACAGTAGAATAATGCTCTTCTACTTTGTTCTACTCTGTAATCAGGTGTGATCTTAGCTTTACCCGTCGCTGACACTTTTACCATTTGGCTGACGTATTCCCTGTTCCCACGCCAACATGTCACCGTGAGAACAGCACAGGTGTTAGTAGAACAGTTCTCGCTTATGCTTGGTCACGCCAACCTGTTTCACTGTGACACTTAATTAGCTAAACTTGTGCTTTTTAAAGTACAAGTCTAAACGTTCTGACAAAAGGCAGGTTTTCACACGGCTAACATTCGGCTACAACCTGGAAAATGTCGCGTCACAGCCGTATAAAGAGACTCCAGCGGTGACAGACGTGGTAACAGATCAGCACCAACTACATACCAGGAGCCGTGCATAAAGATGCTTCACACAGCCAGAGGGAGGCTATTTTTTCTTATTATTAACTCTTGTTTCTGATGGATCATACCCAGAATAATAATAGTTCCTTTAATACCGTCTACTACGTCGCCCGGCCTTTGTCTTCACAGGGTACTACAGGCCACACGATGCAAAGAAACGGCGGCGAATCGGTCGTAACTGTCACTTCACAGACGTGGTGGTGGTTCTGGGTTGGATGCACAAAATCCTCAAATAGATTTTAAAGAACTGTCTCCGGAGCTTTACCGTCACCTTTGGAAACACCTTCAGAACGTGTGAACGCAGCTTCACAGCGGAGCGCGACTTGTTACGTTCTGATAATGGAAAACACGTACGACAGAGAAACAGACGCTCGCGGTTGGTGTGTCAGACTGAGGACGCACCGATAAACTCGTATAATCCAGAGTATTTGAAAGATGATCTTCGACTCATCAGATCAAATCTTTGTCGTAGTAAATGCACTGTTGCCCATAAAGCTGGAATAACTTTTGTTTTCAGACACATTCCTCTTCTTATTTCTATTTCTACACATCAGTCATCACTCTGACCAGGTCCAGTGATCACAGACTGAGTCCCAGGTACCAGGTGGAACCAGTTCTGACTTCAGGATGTGACTGCAGACTGGGACGTCCTGCCCAGTGACACCATCAACCAGCTGGTGGACAGAACACCACCACTGCTCCATGTCAGGGGGCCAGACTCAGTATTAGTGACATTAAAAGAGTAATATTGGACATTCTGATGCATTAAATCCCCTCGAATGTGTGTTTCCTGTTAAAGGGACCAAGGTTGAAACACAAACCCTCTAATCCTGTTGTTCCATATCCCCGGTCTAGTTAAAGCCTGAAACCCGACTGTCCACTACCTGTCTGCAGAGCTTACCTGAGTTCTGGGTCATCGCTGTGAACGGTGACCGTCTGAGGAACATTGAAGGGGTTTCTAAGGACAAACTCCATGTACTCAGCGGAGCCCAGGCTGGCGTAGAGCCGGTGCTGGGTGGTGATGGCCCGGCTCAGCATGTTGGCGATGCCCTCCGCCTTGCTCTGCTCCTCCCTGGGTCTGGATTGATGAAGTTCTCTGGACGTTTCCTTCGTCCAATCCTACCAGCCGGGAACAATGGCAAACGTTTCAGTGCGGCGCCAGACTGTGCAGGGTAAACATCAGTGTCACAGCTTATCCAGCAATTTCCTGTTTGGTTCTGACCCACTGTACTCGCTGTATTTTGTGCTCACACAGTTTTCTTATAAAATGAAAGATAAGAATCAAAACTTCTGCTGCTTTCATTCACTTTCAGTGTTTTTTTCCCAAACAACGTGCCTTAGATGATACTGACAAACCTTCAGCAAGTTTAAAGCTGCATTTAAAGCTGTAGATGTTAATTTACAGATAATTATTACCAACGTTGTATTTCTCTATAACTCAACACAGCATTTTGCATCTTTCGGCTCATTATTTGGATTTTTGATTTCAGCCCAGCAGGCAGCTGTTTGGAGCACAAATGTCTTGTTAACCTTCTGATCCGCGGCTGGATGTGGACGGCGTGTTGAAGCCTTTTATCAGAACCAGAATCTGAAAACATAGAAATAAATCACCAGACTGTTTAACTTTCCTCAAACTATTCATGTGTGACTTCTGGTTCTGTTGTTAGCAACTCAGCCGCGACAAACAGTGAAGTGACGAAATCTCAGGAACTTCTCGGCTGAACTGGGCTGAACTGGGCTGAACTGGGCTGAACTGGGCTAAACTGGGCTGAACTGGGCTGAACTGCAGGCTGTGTTTACACCGAGCATGTAGGACAACAGCATGAAAACACATGAACAGCAAATGGAGCTAAATATCCTAAAAAATGTTCAAAACCCGTGGGTTCTTGAAATCATGTCGTACATGTTGATTTTAGGTTTTTCCATTTATTTTGTAAAATAATGAATCACAGAGCAGCTGTTTTATTTATAATTTATGGGAGTTTAACTTAAGAAAACTGACTTTTTTCTTCTTCTAGCCATGGATGTACCGGTTCTGTAGCGGTGCAGGTGTTTATATCGCAGTGAAACATGAACCCACAGTGAGCAAAAATGTGAGAAAAAGATGAGAGTAGAGATGTGAAGCAGTTTGAATGAATGCTTTGCGAGGAGGCGAGTTTCATTTCACAGCGCTTCCCTTTCAACAACCTGTTGGAAACCTTGGACAGAGACTTTTTCTCAGCCAGATTCTACAGATCCAAGTTTTCCACTGACTGAGAACAGCTATTTGTGACATGATCCAATATGATTTGCAATGTTTTCTCCGTCTTTTACATTAAAATGGGGAAACCAAGTTCCAAGGCAGATGGAAAAAGGTGGAAGCGTTTCTATTTCACTGGGATTATAAATCTAACTATGTCGTGCAACTAAACGTGGATCATGTTGTGGGATCGTCTGCTGGACTTAAATCCTTTAAATGGTACAACAAACCACCTGAGTTAGTGAGAAAACATATTACTGAGATTTTCAGCAGGTCTCGCTCCCTGAGATGATGCCGGGCTTAACCCCAGTCCAAATGAACTTATCATTACCAGACCAGAAAACTCAGATCTGAGCTGAACTGCAGAGCAACTATAAAGATCAGTAATAGTTCAGACAGCATTGGCTGTTACAGAGGTGTGAAACACCTAAAAGCCAGGTCTTATCAGAGGAAGTGTAAGGTGTAAAATGTCTAAGAGGGACATGCACCACAGAGGAAATCACATTTAGCATGTGCACCCATGGGTGAAAGTACAAGATGTGGCTTTGAGAAGGAAAGTAATTAATACGTTCTGGTACAGTCACAGAGGCGCAGGACTGAAGGGCGCGCTGCCACGAGAATCTTAACACCAGCAGGGTGTCTAGGAGACGCTCCACACCCTCACGACATGCTCCTGTTGTCAGTCTGAGAGTTCACTGAAGATCATCTACAGCAGGGGTGCTCAATCCTGGTCCTCGAGAGCCCCTGTCCAGCATGTTGTAGATGTGTCCCTCTTCCAACACACCTGATTCAAATGATCAGCTCATCATCAAGCTCTGCAGAAGCTTGATAACCATCCTGATCCTGTGAATTAGGTGTGTTGGAAGAAGGAAACATCTACAACATGCTGGATAGGGGATCTCGAGGACCAGGATTGGGCACCCCTGGTCTATAGGAACAGACCATCGTGGCTCAGCTTTAGACAAAAGCAGCTATCTTTGGCTGACCTGAACAGTTTGACCTCACCGTGACCTTGGCTGTTCTAGCGTCTTCCTTGCCCTCCCGCTGATGCACGGCGGCCATGCAGCTGAGCTTTCGGCGCCCACTGTCGGGCTCTCCAGGCGCGATGGCGTCGGCTCTGATCCCGCGTCTGAACGAGGGAAGCCGATCCCCGTCCGTCTCCAGCCGGTGCGCTTGTGCAGCGTTTCTCGCTGTGAAACAGAAACATGCGGCAGCCATGAATATATTTACTGAGCAGAGTGGAATCTAATCTCTTTGCCATTTTGACCATATGTTCTAAAAACTCTCCAAATGTCCAAGAGAGAGAGAGAGAGAGCGGCGCCGACAAATTAAAGTATTGTTGGAGCACAACAAACAACAGCTTGTTCCCAGACAACAGTCCAGTCAAACAACTGGCACCACGACAACTGGGCCAGAGACAGAACCCTCCTCTTCCTCCAAACCATCTTTCACCTCCACGGCCATGTGCACTCTGAGCACCAGATACTACCATATCCAGTCCATCTACCAGCCACCATTCATCCCTGGAGACACAATCATGTTCTTTAACAGTGTTACAAGAGAATTTGCCAAATCCTGCACTTTGATATGAGCAAACTTAAAACTGCCCAAACTGTATTTTTGTTATCTGGAAGCAGCTCTGCCCCCGTATCAGCAGCCATGTGATGGAGGACGTGTTGCAGCAACGGGAAGATAAACCCGGATCGGCTGAGAGCGGCAACAGATCTTCAACAAAAATGAGCAGAACGGCGTCGAGAAAAACTAAAGAGGCACATCAGTGAAATGTGGACGAATTAAAAGAGGAGATGAAGACAAAAGAGAGACAGGAGGCTTATGGAAAGCAGCCTTTTATTTAAGCTCTTCAGGAACATTACCTACTGTATTTGCTAGACATTAGACTTTTACTAATCCCTCGTGTGTTCGCCCTGGAAATTTCTTTTGTGCTGTAACCCAGTTCTGCTTTGTTCTGTACCGCTAACGACAAGGCTGCCCACAAAGATGGAATAAAATATAATTTTTAATGACATGATGGTGACAGTGTGGCTTGTTCTTGATAGATAAAGTTTATATCTTCTTAAAACTTTATTGATATTATAATAAACACATCACAGTACAAATTAAACTGGTGATGGTGTTGTCTTCCTCTGTAACGTTTTTCTGAGATCTGGCCCACTGAGCTCTGCGGTGTGGGAATTAAAGCTGAGGTAAGCCATTATTTGGTGTCACTTTGTCACGTCCATTTTCCCACACTGTCAAAATCCCTTTATTCTCAATCTTGGCATCACCACTCCTGTCCAATCATCCATCAGCCGGTGCTCTCTGAGCCAATAAGGCCTTGGACCTCGTTCTTTAAATGCACTGAAATGCTGTATCTGTCCCTTCCAGGACATTGATCGTGCATCCCTCATCCTTCCCATCTCCGCCTCATACGAGTTGTCTTTATGGCGATCTCCATGACAAATCTGCCACCGTCGCTTCACCACCACCAGCGTCTGGACTCCTGTTTCATCTGGGACTCCACTGGATGATGTCTTTGGAGTGAAACCACTAAAATACTTTTGTTTAGCATGTTTCTGTAATAAATGTAGTTCTTCACTTCCATCTGTATTGAATTGTAATTAAAGTTGTCTGAGAGAAAACTCGACTTCTGCACCTCGGCTTTGGCTCATTACAGGTCTTTTTCAGAGGGAGGGCTCTCCTATTGGCTGTCTGACAAATGCAGGTGTGCAGGCAGGTAAAGTCTGATGGATGAAAATCCTGCATGAAGAGTTGCTTTTCTAACATTTGCAAAACGTGTTTGCATTCCAACGCCAGCCCAAAAGAGCAAAACAAACTTATCTAAAGAGGATAAATGCATAAAACACAGCAAAGCTTTCTGAAAGAATGTTAGGTAGCTACTCCATTCCAAGTCTGTGTGCTTCTCCTGGAGATGTAACCTGTTAACTTCCTGTAACATCTGAATGTGTTGCGGTGGTGGTTGGTCACAGAAGAAACCAACCGATGTGGAACGCTGCTACGACTTCCTGCTTCCTAAAGTCAGAGTCTCACGGCTGCAGCTGCGTCTCGATCAGTTTCCATCTTTATGTTCATGTTTATGGTGAAGCTTGTGTCGTGCATGAAGCGCATCCATAGGCCGTGCTCTGCTGGTGGGCGGGGCTTAGGACACAGTAAGGAGAAGCTGTAAAGGGGAAGAGCTGTGATTTCAGATTCAGCACCGTTAACCGGTAACGCTGAGGGGGAAGCGCATCAGGAAAAGTGCTGCTGTGGTCGTGTTATTAATGATCGGTCCAGTGTTTCTCTGTAAATGCAAATACAGGTGTGAGAGTGGAGCGGTGGCGGCGAGTGGCAGCTGAAAGACGATTGGCCCAGACTTGCCCTTAAAAAGGAGATCCAAGATGGCGCTCCCCAGAGGGATAGAGGGTTGCCACAGCATCAAACCGAACCGCGGCAGCCACGCAGAGTCCAGTTTCATTTCACCATCTCTCTCCTGTTTGCATCATGTTAGGAAGCTCAGACATTGTATTCTCAGACTGATAGATATTATTGTGTTTATTATTTTGGCCTGAAGTCTGTTAGACTCCTTTTGAGCTGTAAATAAATGCACCTTTTTGAAGCTTCATTCAGGTTGTGGCTCCTTCAGGTTTGGGGAGGTGGGGTTCATGTCATGTCTCGGCCACCTCCAGACGTCACACGACAACATAAAACCTATTTTTCATTGCGCTCTTTGTTGCTGAGGGAATTTATGCGGAGTAGATTTTAGGTCATGCAACAATGTGATCACTTACCCACAGGACTAAATTTCAACATTTTGTGCTACCACATTAAACTCTTTGATATTTGCTTTCCTTTCTGTTTTTTTTTTTCCCCTCTTCAAGTAAAACTCTTTATCCCTGGACATTTTCCCCAAGTCTCATTATCAAAGAGGCTCTGGATGGAGTGCCAGTCACAGAGACCAGATAACGTCTGGCTACGCCGCTTCCTCCAGAGCCACAGGCAGGCAGAAGTGGGACAGGAGCGCGACACGCAGCGTGCACGCTCACCACGGCGCAGCTGCTCGGATCGGCGCCGCTCACTGTTGTGACCGGACTCCAGTGAGAGCAATTAGGTGCATTGTGTGTTTAAATGGCACAGGAAGGTGGAGTGGAGAGAGAGGGGGAGTGGTGTGGAGGTTGAGGAGGGTCAGAGAGGTGAGGAACAGAGCAAACAGCGAACAGGTGAACCGGTCCAATAGCTAAACATGTTTTATACAGTGTGTACGGGTTTGCCTCCAAATGCACGGCTGTCTGTCGGCGTGCAGGCGTGTTAATGACATCACGCAACGATTTAAGTCTGTCACACCGACTTTATTAATCTAAGCAACTATCTGCTTGTTTTTTTTTCTTGTCTGTTTATCTGATACCACCTAATGCCTAACGTGTGTGTGTGTGTGTGTGTGTGTGTGTGAGAGTGTGTGTGTGTGTGTGTGTGTGTGTGTGTGTGTGTGTGTGTGTTTCACTCATAGTCCACGTTTGAGAATGAATTTAGGAATAGTACAGCAGTTGACTGGTGATGCCCTGTCTAATTAGGGAAAAAATTGGTTTCCCCAGTGTGTGTGTGTGTGTGTGTGTGAGTGTGTGTGTGTAGGTGTGTGTGTGTGTGCACGCCTTTAGATGGTGCACACACACACACACACACACACACACGCAACACAAACAGGACTGTGGCTAGCCACCAGAGATGCTTCTGCAAGCTCAATTAGGCTGAAAATTGAGTGGTTCAGTGGTGCAGCCAGCAGACCAAATGTGAAACGGATCTGGTTGAGCTGATCAAGGCGGCGGCATCGTCACCGCCCAAATGAAAGACCGTAATTACTCTGCGGTGCGGATTACTCGCACGTGTACGCTCGTGTGTTTAGACGTGCACGGAAAGGTGAGTGGAGGCTGCACAGGTAATCACAGTGAAGCTAATGAACATGTTGAAACCAGAACAGCGACAGCGTCCGGCGGGCTGTGGGCCGGAGCCGGTACCGTTGAGCTGGAGGATGCTTCTGGAGGACAGACTTCCTCCTCTGAAGCCACTGGTGACTTCTCGCGGCGTGATGATGTGAGAATGAGACGGCGTTACGTCTGCTGCCTTCCTCCTGCCGGGCTCCACGGGACACCCTGTGGACGACACACAAAGGCTTCAGTCTGATAGTTTCAATCTTCTCATAAAGTATTTACACAACAGCGTTAATAATTCATCTGCTCAAATTAACACGCCCGTTTATTCACTTTTAATAGGCTGCGGTCTCCACAAAAGGCTTGTACAGTCATTGTCAGAGCAGCTCTGTTGGTGCTGACCTGCTCCACCTACACCAGAGGAAAGGAACAGCTGGAAGTGTGCAATGGTCACACTAGCGCCACCTACTGGCAGCGAGTGCCACAGTGCCAGATGGACAGCACGAGAGTTATCGCTCTTCTTTATCTGAATTATTATATAAGTGATCTTTCAGTACTTTTTTCTCTCTTTTCTCATTTTTATCTGCTTTTTATTTCTCAGATCTTTTTTAGATAACCGCTATCAGTCTCAGGCAGCACTGTTAATTAGTCTGCTCCGTGATATTGGCAGGAAACTTACTTAAGAATGCACTGTGAGACTTTTACCTTCCCCTTCTGACAGCGAGAGTAATTACACAAACACTGTCGAGACACGTTCACGGCGCATCACATGTGCAGGACGAGCAATCTGCAGCAGGGCGCATTGGGTCAAACACGCCACGCAACAAGAGAAACTGGTATGGTTTGAATTTTTCATGACTAATCTACAAGAGAAAACAGAATTTGTTGACATACAGGCTCCACATGTGCACAGCTAAATGAGTGGAGGATAGGAAGGAAAGGACGATTTGGTTGCCAATTAATTGTTTGGAGAGACGACAGCTCCAACAGGTCCTCTGTCTGCGGTTGTTGCCACTGCATGACGTAAAACAACATATTTGTTTGACCATATAAATCAGAACCACAGATCTCTGTACGATGAGAGCAAAGCTGGTTCTGAATGCCATCCAGAGTAAAATAAATCTTTATATTTTAGATGATTTTTCCAGTAAATGGTAAATGGTCTGCACTAATATATCGCTTTCCCAACTTAGCGGCACTCAAAGCGCTTTACACTGTTTTCTCATTCACCCATTCACACACCAATGGCCCCAGAGCTGCCATGCAAGCTGCTGCCTGCCATCAGGAGCAACTCGGGATCGAACCGCCAGCCTTGTGATTGGAGGACAACCGGCTCTACCACCTCAACCACAGCCACCAGTGTTACATGAGAAAAGGTTCCAAACAGCAGAGAATCACTGATGCACTAACTTTTTATCTTTTGAAAGACATGATGGATATCACCACAGATACCAAAGATAGTCTTAAACTGTGTGTATTACCAACACTCACCTACTTTTCTCGTGTCTATTCCAAAGCTGTATGAACAACACAATCAGTGGAATATTGTGCAGCTACTGAGCTCTACATAAGTCTAACGTCCACTTCATAATGAGGACTTCCAACTAAGAAGCTGCTGTTTAAATAATATCATAAAGTGAGAACATGTGGATGGGAGGGAGAGCTGCTGGGTGCTTGGTTCCCCAATGAGAGACGTCCAACAGACGATATAAAAACCTCCCCCTGGGGATCAGTAACGTATTTCTGATTGTGAACAAGTGGACCAGGCCACAGACTGCATCATGCAAGTTTATACGCATGTTATATTTATAAATAAATATTAATATTAATACAGAACAAAATATCCCGATGTCAGTGTGTTTCCAGTGCCAGGCAGCTGTAGGCCTACAGTGTTTGTAGAAACAGATAAAATGCATCAGTGCTGGACCGGCAGCATGGGAACACTGCAGCACACTGTGAAACAGAGAGCGGTACCTGGTGCTGGTAGGCTTCAATAAGATGAATGTTCATTTATATGTAAAAGTTCTGCAGTCCAGCTTTAAAGAAGTTGTTCCACATTATTAAGGAGGTCTCTGTTCAAAGATTTTTCTGAAGATGAAAAACTTGAAATAGTGCAACGCCTTGCAAGAGGCATCGATATTTTGAAAAAACCTGAACCTCATTAAAATGTGAAGAGGTTTGTGTGTGATTCAAAGGACAGAGGAGTTTGGTGAAATAAAGGCTGATTAAAGTTTAAAACCAGACTCATTTATAGTATTATAAGTATGAAAAAGCTGCTACTCAGCGGCAAACAGATATGAAACTGATGGTGCTTCTGGATCCCTTTGGGCCCGGCAGCTGTGCATGAAGCTGCATTCAGTCTTACCCTGATCCAAACTCACAGAAGAGATGAACTCAGTGAACTCACAAATACATGAAGCCCATTCACCAGTGAGGGATGGGCTCTACTAGAAGGTACAGATGGATGAGATTCTGGATGGCTGGCAGAACACGACCCTGTTCCAGCGCTGCTTCATCAATACGGAGGAGGTGGAGTAACGGCCTGGGCTGAAATATTGGGACGTAAGATGCTACGGTAGCTTCAGGGCCTCTGCAGGTGTGAAAAAGAGCTGCACAACATCTGTAGAGTTTCTGCCTGATATGAAAATAAGAACTGGGCTGAAGTAAAACATGTCCACGCAGGACAATGCACAAGCTCAAGCTGCATAAAAACACAACTGACTACAATCTTTCTGGAAATATTATTTTAAAACAATGAGACGGTCAAAATGCAACCAGCAGTGACACCATAACCGTCACACGTCTCGGTCTGTGTTCAACTCTGACTCACACGTGTTCCTATAAACCGTGTGCTGGAGAACACAGACATGTTCTGTATCTGTGGTTTCGGAGCAGACAGTTCTGTAGCGTAGCGGTGACGCGTGAACGTGGCGGCAACAACATGCGACGCTGTACACGGCAGTTAGCGTTGCCATGACAACACCATCAATGATAGGGAAATACGCCTCAACAGTACCAGAAAGATGTGGAGCTACGCTGCAGCACATTCAACAAAACTAACTGAGAATTTATATCCAACGACTAGATGTCAGACGTTGAGAAGCAGCAGCAGCACGTGGATGATTCTGGATCTCACCTGATTTCTGGTGTTTTGGTTTGTTGGCAGCTCGTGTCACTGTTTTTCCAATAAAGAATTTAAAAATGCAAAAATGCTCCTGACTGTGAACACACAAGCCAAAGAGCAGGCTCTCCAACAGCAGCCTCACAGTGACAGATATTGGTGGTTCTTGTTGTTTGATCGCCCGTCGTGTGTTTATCCGTCTCTCAGGAGCACATCACCGTCACGGCAGCACAATTATCTCTGTCACTAACCAAACCTGCAGCAGGAAGAACTTCTCGAAGCAAGACGTCACACCAGGATCTGAAGCCAGGTTTAGGAGAGAGAGACAGATTTTGTCTCTCTTTGAAGTTACATGTAAAACAATATATTCTCCCCGCAGGCAGCGCCAAAGTGAACACATTCCAAGATAAACCCTGGCTAAGGACATCCGAGGCAGGATCAATACGTGGAGGCAAGCCTACAGCGGTTAATTAGTGGCCTGAAATTGCCAGAGAGGTCTGGATTCAAAAAGCTGGCAGCGTGATGAGTCACAGTGATTGATGGGTGGCGCTGGCCTCTGTCTGGTTTGGCTGAGCGCTGGGTGTCGGGGACGCAGTGAATACAGAGCTGCTAAATATCACCTGCAGTCGGTGGGGGGGTGTTTACAGATCCTCCTTCACTGTCTCTGACGCTCTCAGAAGCTCTTTGTAGTTTGGAATTCCACAGTTATGCTTCCAACCCTGCCTCTCATCAACCAGAGTGTTCAGCTCGTCTCCTCTTCCTGTTCCTATATGGAAAATCATCATTTTCCCTCTTTTTAAAGGCGAGTGGATAAGTAAGCACTTCAGGGCGCACTTGAACTAAGACGGTGAATGATAGTCGATATTACGGTTTCCTCTCATCTTAATTTATCCCCCACAATACAGTGGCGGTGGGAGAGGCTTGTTTACCCTCCTGAGCGGCGCTTTCCACACAAAACACCCGGTAATGGAAGTGTAACAGATAATTGCTCGGAGTCACAGCCACAACAGCAGCCCGCCGCCGTGTGCCGTCTTCGTGAGGGCGTTTTTAAATACCACGGGTCAAAAGACTTGTTCTGTGTAATTTACAGGTAAGGCCGTGACTTGGAATCAGTTAAATGCAATTTACAGCGGTTGACTGAAGAAGTAAGTAAAACTAAAAGTTCACCGCTGTTTGAGTTATGGTGCTCTTTGACACGACGCTCCCATTAATCCCACCAGTTCCCAGGCTTCGGATCACAACAGACCCAAATGAGGTGCTTAATTGTAACATAAGAAGTTTTAGCATTTCTGAGAGGCTGGATGCCTCATCCACGACGCTTTCACATGAAATGTGGTGAGTGCAGCAATTAAGTGGCTTTACTGCCCGGAGCTGACACCTCAGTTAGCTGCTAGGAGTTTTAGAGGGGAAGTCAAAAGTACCCTCCAAATCTTTTAGAGGCAAACTCCTTCATCAACAAGCTGATAATGGGCAGCAGCAGCAGCTAAATGAGTAATGGGGAGCCGGTGTTGCCATGCAAACAGACACAGACAGCGCAGCTCTGCAGATTAATGGGTAAGGTGTCTGCCGTCCCAAAGCATCCCACTCATCATCCATCACCCTTCCCCGGCCACAGCGCTCAGCCCAACGTATTTCTTTCACTTATAGTTCCCACATATTAGCGTGAAGACGTTACTCCTGCCATTGCATAAACATGTCCAATCGATGATAAGGCCGTAGAGATCTCATTTCCAGCACCTCGTTATGGGCTTTTCAGCCGGCTATCTTTTGTGTGGAGAGGCGCTTTGATGATGGATGGAATCACACAATAAGCCTACAATGATGTGAGAAAATGAACACCCAGCGCTCCACGACCACATTAAAACAAATGGACGGATGATGAACCCAATTATGACTTAATTATTCAATCATTTTAATTAATCAGCTATCACCGGAACCATCATTAGCCTCGTCACATCATGCCCACTTCAGCGCTGGTGCAGGTTGACGTGGAAGTCTTGCTCCAAGTCATTTTATCCGCCCCTGACTGCTGCATCACTCGGATGGTGCTCATCACTACAACATAAGCTCCTACACCAGGTTTGCATCGCATGCAGAAAGCCCAGCACAGCATTTGTCTGTGCGAAGCAGAGTAATTGTGAACTAAGTGCCACAGGGCTGAACTCTATCAAATTTATTGACTGCCTCTCGCTGTTGCATGACAATAAGCCCACTCTGCACTACCCCACCTGCCCGCCCTCTCTGCTCTGCTGGCACTTCTTGAGGTTAAGGCCACAACAAACCACTGATTTACTGGGCCCCAGAACAAATGGGAGCAAGCACCAAGGGGGTTTCAAAGTAGTCTGCAATATTCGATTTCTCCTGCCTGCCCGTTCCAGGCCACTGACCTTTCAAAATAAGCAGATTCTCTCTCACCTCAAGGCTAAAAGCAAGGCTGATAAAGTCGGGCCTTAATACGCCGACAGCGAGAGCTTTTAATGAGTGAGACATGCTATATGTTCACCCCTGGGGAAGTCATCTATAGCTAAACTAATTGTTAGGTAAATTTCACTGATATTTTGTTCCACTTGTGACAGCTGGAGGCAGAATGCTCTCCACTCTGTGCTGCTGGAACAGGCGCTCTCTCCAGGGCTTATCAGGCTGCAGCAGATGAGGAGCACTGTGAGGTCTGGAGAAGGTTCTAATCTGTCTTCTCTACTGTGCTGAAGCAGATACATGCTTTCTGTTTGTGTGTGTGTGTGTGTGTGTGTGTGTGTGTGTGTGGACAGTGTAAAAGGGACAGCAAGAGAAAGTGAGAGTCAGAGAGAAAGGATATAGCTGCAACTCAGTCAGCAAAAGATTTCATATCAATACGCTCTGCCTTCTGTCACATATGGGCCTTTTCACTGTTGGCAAATACAACCAACATGTTTCCAAATTGGATATTAAAAGCGCTCACTGTCATAATTGTTTGGCAGCGCGGCCAGTATTACCTTTTCATGAGCTAAACTCAAACAGTATGTGTGTAAGCCGGAGTTGGACCGTCGTTTGCTATCATATAAACTGTTGTAGCCTCGGTTCGTTACTGTAGACTAGCGATGGAAATATGTGTCATTTAAAGTTTTACTGCCCTATGCAGCTACACAGAGACCTATCACCTGTCAGCTTCCCTCAGCTGTAGGAGCTGGTGTCTGGATGAGAACTGCAGCACAACATGTGAACCAGGTTTACATATAAAGGTCCAACACTGCAGGGTTCAGTTGGAAACTCCAGCACATAAACATATATTAAAAAGGGGGGCTATTATTCAGGTCAGCAGTGCAACTCCAAAACAACTCCAAGTTGCTATCAAAGCCCTTTAACCACAGTTCAGTGTGCACATGTGGACATGGTGGATGTTTTATAAGCACAGAGCAGCTAAAGCAGCTTCTGTCCTCCGCCTTGTTTGATTGTTCTCTGGCTTTGGCAGCGGCTTCATATTCTAAGAAAACACAGCTGAATTCTGAGCACAGCAGTTTGTCTTAAACTCGTTTTCATGGTGAATTTGTCAGACAACGTGGCAGCTATAAAGGAGCCTGGCTGTGCAGCGCTGCAGCTGGAAGCAGCTGATGGTTAACGAGTCGTCTCAGCGCTCTGGTTTTCAGTCACTAGTTCTTGCTTGTTTTGTTGTCCGACAATAAAAACATAAAAGCATGTAAATGAAAGCAGCTTTTTGGGGAATTCAGCTGCACTAAAACACAGCATATATGAGCACAGAGAGCAGGAGAGAAGCAAACAGATGTGGAACGCATCCTGTGCAGCGGTTTGTGATTCAAATTCAAACCACTGGTTTATTCTCTGATTATCTGAACTCCTTCCACTGTTTGGAAACCTTTACACTGAACCCAGTCCGATTCTGCTGCTGCTGCTGTTTAAAACTGTAGCTCTGACAAAAGACTGGAGACATAAACAACGGACACGACACAACAGTTAGTAATGCTGGCAAAAAACAAACAAACAAACAAAGTATGTCCTTACAATGACCTAATTAAACCGTCTAATCACAGCAACTCTACAACAGACGAACAAAAATACAAGCTAACTGGTCAGAAACCGCTCGGTAACAAACGGCTGCTTAGTTTGGTTGGACACGTCTGTAGAGAAAAGAGAACCATCCATCCATTATCTATACACCACTGGGGGGGCTGGAGCCTATCCCAGCTGACTCAGGGTGAAGGCAGGTTCACCTGGACAGGTAACCAGTCTATCACAGGGCTACACTTAGAGACAGACAACCAAGCACACTCACATTCACACCTACGGACAATTTACAATCACCAATTAACCTCAGCATGTTTCTGGACTGTGGGAGGAAGCCGGAGAACCCGGAGAGAACCCACGCTGCACGGGGAGAACATGGAGACTCCACGCAGGAAGATCCCGGGTGTCCTCACCGGGACGCCAACCGGCGACCTTCTAGCTGTGAGGCCACGGTGCTAACCACTGAGACACCTTGATGCTCAAAAGAGAGTCAATAAAATTAAAAAACAAACAAAAAAAGGGATTAGCCACTTAAAGCATAAATGCGCTCACCTAACTTTACAGCTATCTTCCCATTTCGATTGTGAACATGAAATCCGGCCCAGTTCAACCAATTGGTGGCACCAAAGGCAGGAAGTATGAACATTCAGACTTCCACTGAGGAACCTGTTGTTGCTGACAGCCTGTTAGTATTTTCACCCCTGTGGTGGCTTCTGAAGGTCTTCTACAATTTCCTGGTATCTAATTTATGAAAACATCTTCTCCTCCCCGCTTCTTCTGTTCTTTACTCTTTAGCTCATCCATCTATGGTGTTTGCTGTTTGTTTCAGAGAGACAACATGCATTAATCACTATTAAGCCATCACTCAGTTCACAGCATCAGTTTCTGGAACAGCTCTGGGCTTTACATCATGATGACATCATGGATTACAGAGAGTATTTAGTGCTGTCTGGTCTCTTTCTTTGGGACCGAGCTGCTCAGGAATGGTTCTGCTTTGAGTCAGCAGATTATAACTGCTTCTGAATGCTGAGCTCTCCCACAGCTGCTGTGTTGAGGTTAAAACTCTCCCGTCAGTGGACCTTCTCTCTTGCCTCCATCTTCGCTCTGCCCTCCCTGTGCATTGTGGGTTTAGCAAATGAAATCAATACAGCATTGTTGTTGTTTCCTCTGGATTCGGGAGTCAATCGGCTGCATGGCCGAGCAGCCGGTCGTCACGGTTTGAACACTCCTCCTCTGCTCCTGTTCCGTCTCTCCGACTCAAGACCTCACATGCTGCAGCAGAACCCAGCCCTCCGAGCTCTACAACTCCCTATTATTCGACTAAGCCCCTTCCTTTTGTCCTTTACGACGCTATTAATAAAAGCTGCTTTATGGAATGATTGAATAGGCCTGACATCGTATATCATTACCATTTAATTAATTACTTGTCAATCCCACCTTGCGATAATTAAAAAGGATATCGTTCGGTGTTTCGGTGCTTTTTTTCACTGGGAAATGACAGTCTGCCACTCACTTTTTTCAATAAGGCCTAATTCTGATGAATCCCCGAAGAGGCGAAGTAAAGACATGATTAATAGCACGCATGACTGAAACACATAAAATTAGAAGACGGAGCGAGCGGTGTGGAGTCAGGACTGCACTGCATGTGAATTCAAATGGCACAGACGGAGGGCAGAGCTCTACCTGCTTATATAACTTAATATGTACAATTATACAACGGAAAACGTTGTTAATCAGTTTCAGGGTAACTATGCAGCAGCACGGCTCGCATGGAAACGGCAGAATAACGGACGTTAATTAACTTTATCACTGCAACCTTAAAGCCGTACGATCCCCAGTATCTTTCATGTCCTCATTACGTGCAGTCACAACTATTCAGCTCTTCACTTTTACGGTCTTCTCAACAAAACTCAACACCTCCTGCAGGTGTTTCAAAATAAAAGCCCTGCAGCTCCCTGGACTGGATTTTAATACATTTGTGAATGAAGTGAAGTGAAGAGCAATGAAAACAAAATACGGCACATTCTAGACACTAAAAAATAAATAAAAGGACCTTTTTCCACCACATAAATTAAAGCATAACTGCAATAAAAAATTGGAATTTACTGATTTAGAAAAGGGCTGCAGGAGGCTCAGTGGTTAGCACCGTCACCTCACAGCTAGAAGGTCGCCGGTTGGCGTCCCGGTGAGGACACCCGGGATCTTCCTGCGTGGAGTCTCCATGTTCTCCCCGTGCAGCGTGGGTTCTCTCCGGGTTCTCCGGCTTCCTCCCACAGTCCAGAAACATGCTGAGGTTAATTGGTGATTGTAAATTGTCCGTAGGTGTGAATGTGAGTGTGCTTGGTTGTCTGTCTCTAAGTGTAGCCCTGTGATAGACTGGTTACCTGTCCAGGTGAACCTGCCTTCACCCTGAGTCAGCTGGGATAGACTCCGCCCCCTAGTGAGGATGAAGGTGTAGAGATGATGGATGGATGATTTGGATACATTTTCGTGTTGCAAACATTATTGATGGGTTTCATCGACATAATAATACATTTCTGTGTGAGTTGATTGAAAACTAAATTCAAGAAAATTGTCTGGATATCGTAATTTTTCCCAACCTTGAACCCTTTCCTTCCTTCCTTCTAAACATGCCTGTGACGGTTGTGGATGAGCCGGCCTGCTCGGTGAGGGAGCACAGAGCAGCAGATTAACGCCTCGGAAACGCAGCAGTTACAAACCAGGTTGCATCGAGAAGCAATTAAAAGATGAGAAAACAGAGAATATGTAATGCAATAAAATGTAAGGAGTAAAAGCCTCTGTCTTTTATTGGGCTACTGAACAAATTAAAGGCCGATATTTAGGAACTGACAGCACACAGTGGACCGCTCAACACTGTCATATAACAACGCGTTGCTGAAATCTGCTGCTTCAGCTCGTCTGCCTGGCGCAACGCCGCAAACCTCCTACTTTCTCTTGCACTCTGCATCATCTGTCGTTTTCAGGCAACCTCCCGTCACCTCTTGAGCTGAAATCCAGCTGCTGTATCTGCTCAGTTTCAACACAGGAATACAGCCTGTCCCCCAGCCACTCTGCCTTTTTTTCTGAGTCTATCCAGTGGGGATTTAAAGGCAGAAGAATTTTCCAATCCTCAGAGAAGCCACGTAATCCTCCTAGTGAACTTGAAAATCACAAAACATTTGAGTTCTCACATGATATCGGTGATAGTCTACCTGTCCGCCTCTCATTCCTGCCATCCTGCCTCATCACACAGCCCGTCCACGCTCTGCTACACCTGCCCGTCTATGAGCGTGCACGCATGGCCGCGCGTCTTCTTGGCATATGTGAGTGATTTGTTATGCATGCATGCTTGCGTGCGTCTCCGCGCGTCTATTCCGTTCAATCTCGGCTCCACATCCTTCGCCACCCACCGAATGAGAGCGCTGATTCATTATGGCTTGATGACAGGCGCCGAGAAACAATGAGAAACACCGGTGGAAATAGGAGAGGTGAGAGGAGAAAACAAACAGCCAGATAGAGGGTGGAGGAGGAGAGAGCGCGTGATAGAAGGGTAAGAGGTAAACGGATGAATAGGAGAAAACAGGAAGACAGTGATAAAGAGCGAAGAGCGAAGTGAGAATGTGAGAAAGACAGCGACAGATGGAAGCAGAAACAAAGAAAAGTGCTTGCGAGTACTCCCTCCCCAAATTGATTCTGACTGTCGGCCAGGGCGCCTGATGGATATCTGAGCCTTGATTGGAATTTACATGCCAGACACAAGCCTCCTCCTCCTATCCCCAGCACACCCAATAACCCACTGCGCTCTCATACCGCTCTGAGTGATAAGCGCAATGAGAAAGCGCTGGCATATTTAGCCTCAACAATAGCACTCCGAAGAGTTTCTGAGGCCCGGAGAAGGATGCATTGTTTATAAGAGGGAGTATCGTTTCAACAGTTGATTAATGGCGAGGAGGCTATCGGCGGCTGCCATCACGCCGCGGGGGCACGCCGGGCCCAAATTGGATGAGTGCAAGGAAGAGGAAAGGTGCTCTGTGGCTAGACGGAGTGGAACTATCACATGGAGATATTTCTGCTGTGGCACAGTGTTTGCTTTGCAGGGCTGCACACCTCTGTCTGCTGCTGGAAATGGGAAGTTAGCAGCAATGAGACGGGAGAGCCACTGTCACTCCTCAGCTCTACACATCAGGGGAAGTAAACAGACAACATCGCTTCATAATCTAAGGCTCCCTCCAAATGGAATCTGACCTGAATATAAAGCACTCATAAATATTTCAGGTGCAGATGGATATTTGGGTGATATAGAAAGTGGCGTTTCTGTTTGAAAGCTCAAAGCAAACATAAGTTATTTTTTCTGTTTTCTGCTCATATTTCTCTTCATGCTGTCAGAATGTAACCACCGAGCCATTCGCACTTCATTCCTCGCATTCATCTCGTCTCTGGAGGCAGTAATAGGTTTATTCTCTTTTATTTACAAGAGAGAGAAAGAAAAAGAGACAACGATCGGGCAGTTCCCATGAAATCATTCCAGTAGCATTACCCGTACAGAACTGTACAGTCGGTCCTCATGTCGCCTGCACTGCATGAAGGCACACATGCTCACCTTCTCCACATCCATTAACTGACTTGTATGGTCAGCACAAGCAGCAAACACAAGCCATTGATTATGCAGAAGAGCCTGAGGATTCTAAAGTAGCATAAGATGCATTTGATGGCACTGAGTCATGCTTGTTCAGTGAGACATCCGGGACAAACTAATATGGACATTTCATGTGAATATTCTCAAAGCACTCAAAGGATGAGTCCTAATCATCTCTGGCCTTTTGTACGGCACTTAAAAATATTCTTGCGACCAACATTTTGATCCAAGTTGTCTAAAGAAACCAAGAATTTATTCAATCTAATCAGCTCTCAGGATTTTTGATCCCAGAGGATAAATCTTAGAGTTTTTATTTTATTTGCTGTGCACTACACGTTCCATTTCAATATTTAGGACAAGTGATATTTTGCGGAGGGCTGCAAGGTGGCGCAGCTGGTAGCACCGACGCCTCACAGCTAGAAGGTCGCCGGTTTGCATCCCGGTGGGGGGCACTGGGATCTCTCTTTCTGCATGTTCTCCCCGTGCAGCGTGGGTTCTCTCCGGGTTCTCCGGCTTCCTCCCACAGTCCAGAAACATGCTGAGGTTAATTGGTGATTGTAAATTGTCCGTAGGTGTGAATGTGAGTGTGCTTGGTTGTCTGTCTCTAAGTGTAGCCCTGTGATAGACTGGTTACCTGTCCAGGTGAACCTGCCTTCACCCTGAGTCAGCTGGGATAGACTCCAGCCCCCCATGACCCTGGTGAGGATTAAGGTGTAGAGATGATGGATGGATGGAGAACCAATATGGAGATGTTGGCTGTGTGTACACAAAACAAGCAGAGTTTAGCCATTCCCTGTTAAAAACCCTCTTCCAGTACTTGCCTATGTTGCCGGTGCGTACGTGGAGCCGTCCTCTGACGACGGTGTGAACCGTCATGGGGCTGGAGGCTGAGCGTCGACCCAAATCTGTGCTCGTCAGTAAGGCGTCCTCTCCCACGTAGTCCGTGGTCAGCACCTCCACCTCGTGAAGGGCCTGCACCGCCGACTTGCCCTGACGCAACATGTGCTGGATGCAGAATGTGAAAACGACACGAGAAACGTTTACTTGCAAAGTACATAAACATGACTGTACCCGACATCAAAGGGGAATTATAAAACCATCAGCAAAATGAATGTGCACGACTTAGGAACCGCCGGGAGCCGGTTTAACGGATGGGGTCAAGTTCAATGCAGCTCTTTCCAGTTGCAAAATACTCGCTTTAATTCTTTCTCATTAAATGGTTTACCCATTTCACAGTCACAAACAAATCAATTACACATTGAGTTTTGCGAGAGAGTTTCTGTCCAATCAATGGAAGCAGAATTAAAGGACCAAAACCATCCATCCACCCCTTTTTTCCGTTTATCTGGGGTCACGTCACGATGCCAGCAGGCTAAGCAGGGCAGCACTCCAGACGTCCCTCTCTCCAGTAACGTTTTCAAGCTCCTTCTGGGGGATCCCGAGGCATTCCCGGGCCTGTTGACTTGAGACTTGTGGGTCTACCCTGAGCTTTCCTCCTAGCTGAGCATGCCAAGAAACCTCCACAGGAAGGGCCCCAGGAGGCTTCCTATTCAGACGCCTGAACTACCTCAGCCACTTGTTTTCAACACGGCGGTCCGGTCCAGCGTCTGCATCACTGTTAACGCCGCACCAATCCATCTGTCCACCTCATGCTCCATTTTACCATCACTCACAAACAAGATCCCAAAATACTCCTTCACTTTGGGCAGCAGCTTAGTCCCGGACCCAGAGGGAGCAATCACTTGGCTGAACACTTGGCTGCAAACCACTGACACCGAAATCAAAAAGCCTCCAGAATCTGTGTTTTCTAATTCTTTAGCAGTTAGAAGTGGCAGACATGTTGTGTTTGTTAAACCCCTGAACACAGACAGCAGCAGTAGCCACGCTGCTGAACAACACACGGCTCCACGCTGTGCATCTTCCTCAGTAAGAAAACCACATTATTGTTTTTTCCTTAAACAGCCACAGTGTTTGCATATTTCAAGAAAAAACATCAGCGGCTCTCGTCCCATTACACGCCACAGTGGTCAATTTATACCAACCGTCCGTAAACGTCTGCGTTGTGTGTTCGAGGACACGTGGCTCGTATCCAGCGAGCTGTGGTGGGACCTGACGTTCTATTATCATCACCAGTTCTCCCACAGCAGCAGGTTCTCTCTAATAAACGTGTTAAAACAAACTGCATGAATCCATGTCAGCTGCACCACACCGCGACACAAAGGTGACTCAGCGATGCACGTGTGTCTGTTGTTGATGAGTCACTCTTCAGAAATCTTAACAAATGTCAGGTGAGCGTCAGAGTCGGTCGACTGCATTGACCTCACTGTGTTTTACCTTGAGCTCGACGGCAGTGGAGCCTATGAGGAGCAACGAGTCACTGTCCCAGACGTCGATGTGCATGGTGTGAAGGGCCAGGTAGCGGAGGAACCAGCGCTTCTCTCCTGGCTTCAAGAAACTGTCGTCGACTCTGAACTGCACCTGCAGACCTGGAGAGCCTAGACAAGGACAGAGGAGACGTCAGAGATACGCCGTTTAGTCATACTGATCATATTCAACAGTGGAGGATCTTCTCAGTGCAACAAAAACGAACACACAAGTGATCACTGAAACTAAATGAACACAGCTGCGATCTCCAAACAGTCTAATCTGATGGACATGGTTTAATCATGAGCTCTGAGCACCAGAACTTACCAAACTTTGGACCTATGGGCTGTTTCCATCTGCACCATGACAGCACATGGTCAAAATTAAAAAATGTGATTGTGAGACTTTACGAATACAGAAAAAACAGATTGTTGACCAACTTTAAATCAGTTAAACAGTAGCAGCAGTAGTCAGGAGGTATGGAACGAGCCATAGCACCACTAACCAGAGCCGTAATAATCATCCTCAGGGATCTTGGCCAGGACTACCACAGTCGCATAGTCGCAGCAGTAAAGCATTGAAGCAGCATAACATGAGGCTGCATGAGTGCAAAAGCTAACGAGGACAATGACTCTCAGTCTGCAGAAGCTCAGTAGAAAAGAGATCTTCAAGCATGATGACCATCATCAGCACACTGCAAAAACCAAACAGGAGTTTTAAAGAAGATGAAGCTGGAGAAGTACGTCGCCTGGCTTAAATAAAACAGAACACCTTTAAGGTAAAGGAAAGGCAGAGCTACACCATCGACTTTACATCAGAGCAGAGCCTGTCAGATTTAGAAGCAATGCAATGACTTCAAGGTGGAGCAATTTTAAATTATTTCACATTTAAATGACATCAGACTCACTTCTGCTGTGTGCTGTATGAAGACACAGTAATTAACCCTACACTGTTTATTATCTGTAGTATTAAGTTACATGTACGTTCAATTTAAAGAGTGATGATCCCAACATCTGGACTCATGATAGCAGGTCATCAGGAAGCATCACATCTGAAGGGTTTGAGGAGGACACGCATGATACACAAACACCCGCCTTCTCTCTGCCACGGCAGCACAAGACCCAGAGAGACTGTAATCCTACAGATATATAACTCTAAAGTCTTAATTATCTTATTGCTGAATGGACATGCACATGTCCTTAATTATATCAGAAATTACTTTCACACATCCTGAAACTCCACAGTTTGTATGTATTTTTACACATTTGTCTATGATCTCAGGAACTGTAAGAGATAAACATGTTTAGTGGGATTTTAGATCTTTGATCATCATAGATATTTAACTATTTAAATTACATGTTTGAGGAAAGAACTCAGATTAATTTCTAAAGCTATCTGGCCGCTGAGCTCTCATGAACAGTGACGCTGAAGACCACCTCTTGGGACGGCCCATGATTGGCTAGATACTGATTCGAATTAAAAAAAACACTCTGTATAAAAAGAAAGAGTTTTTCTGGGGCTTCTTTGATTTCCTTGTAGTTGGGGGTTTCTTAAGCGAACCTTTACAGCGTGAACATGAATAGAAGTCTACCTATAATAAATCTATTTTGGCCGCTGACAACAAAACATGTAAATATACACAATATGAGGGGAAAAAACACCAATTTGATCATTACTTTCTCCTTTCCTTCCATCCAGATGGGTTTAAATGCAGAGGAAGAGCCATAATATCTGTAATCAGCTGTGGGCCATGTGGACAGATCATCTAAACGGCTGCAGTAGCCGTCGACTGGGAGTCATTAGCTCTGATGGCTGCACAGCGTGAGAGGACAATAACCAGGGAGCAGGAAGCTATTTCACAAAATCAGAAGAACCAGACAGTTTTTTTTATAACTCAAGATGATAGAGGCGCCGGACATACTGCCAGAAAAACTCCAGAGTGATTTCATGGACAGCAGGTCATAGTCATGGCTTCATCAGCACGTCCACAACTCACACTTAGGAGGAACAGATTTCCTCTTTCCATTAACCACAAACACAAGGTTTTCCTTTTAGGAGAAAATACTGAACCAACAGTACATATGGCCAAAAATATAATTAATATTTAGTACAGTTTGTCATTTTATCCACCCATGCAAGGTCAGAGGCAGAGATGTGCACACGAGCCATTTCATCTTGATTAAATCAGTTCGGAGTAAAAGCCAGACTCAATCTGAGAATGTAAAATGAGTGCCCTGTGATTCTCTGATGGGAGCTCTGCAGTGCACTGACTTGAAATCTGACTCATCCTCTAAGTCCGAGTCATTTAACTGAAACAGGCCCCATCGGTGCTCTGGCTCAGCTGGTGGGTCCGTACAGCCGGCTGTGGTGTTACACAATCTACCATCACAGTGACTGAAGCAACACATCATCAGGACAGAAAAACATCAGGCGACAGTTATTTTCCCGATAATACCGATTAACCCAGTTACCAGAGACATTTTTAAAAACATGATCTGCACACTTTAAAAAAACTGTACGTAATAACATCCTTCATTAACTCAGTCCTCAGATCTCCCCAGGAAGATGAACTCACATCCACACCTAGCCACAGAGACCCTAACGAACCCCACTGTGGCAGGAGGAGCACTAACGAGTCACATAACGAGGGGGAGGAGCAACAAACCTCCAACTGAAACCAAACTCAGGTGTTAATGGCTCCTAAAGGACATCTGGAACTCCCAACCAGTCAGTCAGACCTGATGAAGCCTCTTGGATGGAGGTGGAACGTCTTCAAGGAACTCAAGCAGGTCCAGCTGCTACCATTAAACTACCAGAACCCCTCACCTGTTTCTGCTCAGGTGTCCATCCCAGAGCGGGATGAAAAGCTGAAACACAGCTGTCACAGGAGAATATCATGCAGCTACAGTGGACTGGTGGTTTAGCTGGAAGAGGAAGGCCTACATAAGTCATGACATCCACTTTACTAATGAGGAGGTGAAGAGATGCTGTTTGCCATTTCCCAGGTGGTCGTACAGGTGAGAACACCACAGCAGGGATGAGGAAGTGTCCAGTCCTGACGAACACCTGGACCAGGCTGCAGTGCTTTGGCCACAGACTGCATTTGTACATTATGTTATATTTACTAAGCAGGTTATTTTTCATATTGCCATAAACATCACAGAGAAACAAAACACCACCATGTCGGTTTTAGAGCTACTGAGCTGCAGGCCAGTCGCATGTTGTTACCGACTGTGTGTATTTAAGGTACGAGTGTGTGTCTGTGCACCAATTTGACTCCCAGAACTCCCCCCAACAGCATCCCTCCAAGCCTGATTTAAAACCCCCACGCTGTCTGGACTCCCATAAGCTGAGCGTGTGCAGAAGCAGCCGGCTGGATAGAAGCGGTGTAATGAGGACCTTTGGTGACAGTCCTGCTGTGTTAAAGAGACCGGCAAGCCCCGCTCACTCCGTCTGCACACGACATGAAGGAAAACTTTCTGCTTTCAAACACTCACATGCAGTTATTTAGCGCACATCAGTATTCCCACGATGCAGAGACACAGAGGCTGCCGCAGGGTGTTTTTAAGGATTCAAATAGAAAGGTTTGTGGAGGACAGGTACCGGTGGTTACCGCTGGGGCTGACAGGGGCTGACTGAAGCCGACCTCACAATGGATGCTTCCTCATTAGACCTGCTGATGTTTTGCTCTGGACAGTCTGAATGATGAGGACTGTGACGTCACCCATTAGCTTCTCTGGTTCTTCTAATCATGTCACATTAGCGTCATTATGGGATGTGTGGATCTCACGAGTTCGTTTCTATGCAACACGTATCGTCCATGAAAGAAGATGAAGGTGTTGCTGGTCCTCTCTGGACTCAGTGGCTGATGTCTGCTTCTGTGACATGAACGTTTTACAGACTGCACACACTGGGAGGAACAGAAGCTACTGACTAGGAGGACGTCCATTTTGTATAAAGCAGACAACAGCGTCCATGTGAGGAGACTTCTACTGAGTGTCCATCACAGACGTGTTTGACAGTTTGAAGACGAACAGACAGAGGCAGGCAGACGGAGAGTCTTGATATTTCTGTGCTTCCTCACAACTCTTTTTCCTTTCACCTAACCTTCGCAGCCTCCTTCACCGCCCCCTCCTCTTCCTCCCGTCTCCCCAGCCACCCGCCAACTCTCTCCACTTGGACCATTAATTCTCCCAGCATGCTCTGGGCTTGTGTGCTGTGGTCGGGTGGTGATGAGAGCGCAGAGGGAAAGCGAGAGCGTGAGGCAGAATGTTGCTGTGTGTGCGCTCACTAACGGGGAAGAGCTGACAGATCCGGCCCGAGGGTTGAGCCGGGTTGCGTGTGTGCCGCTCGGTCTGCAGACGAGGAGCGGCACCCAGCAGACTTCCCCTAACCTGGATGGCCTGCCTGGTGTGTACACAGCAGGCTGGGCAGGCTGAAAATCCTGCTGGGGATCAACAACTCTCCACAACACAGCGAAGGCTGCAGGCAAAGAAAACAATAAGAATGCACAGAGTGGGCTGATAGATTTGGAGACTGGCACAAAGCAGAGCATCGAGGTAGACAAAGGCTACATTTACCAATATATCTGTGGGAAACTGTCTTTTTGTTCAGAAAAAAAGGAAAAAAGGCCACAAACACAAAAACACATGGCGGGGCATCTCTGCTAGATCGGGGGTATCAGGCACTTTATTGCATTTGATATTTATTTTGAAATTAGTCACTGCTCGAGTGTTTTTGTTTATTTTCACACAAACACAGAAAAGTAATAATCCGCAGCATTTTCCGATGTGACATTTATATTCTGCAGTACTTAAAGCGAGCTGCCCACACAGCAAATCCCCAAAAGGAAGCACGGTCATAAGGCAGCGTCCATGCACAGGAAATAATGGTTATTAAATGGTTCTCTAAAAAGCTTCCTGGTTCGTTAAAGCACCATCACTAATTAAAGAACCTCTTTATTTAGGGGATGGTTCTTCATGTTCTTTATATGCTTGTTTACAGCACTGAAGGTTCTTCATCTT
>NW_007577916.1:75800-93505 GCF_000690725.1 Stegastes partitus
GCAGCTACTCTTCTTCCTTAGCAACAAAACAGAGATCCACATGAACGCGCTGGTTCCTGGTTGTGAGACGGTTCTAGGCGGTTCCTTTGAATGTGAGAAAACAACTGTTAGCACCGGCTAGAAATCTGAAGTTTCTACCTGAATGTTTTCGACACTCTCTGGCTTTAATAATGAGCACCAACGCTCCGACTCCACGTCTCCAACCTTGGGTGTCCCAACATGACCAGTGTGACCGAATCATTTTTCACCATCACTCACTTTATTCTCACTTGTGCAGGAGAACGCTGTAGAACGCATGTGTGGTGAAGGAGAATCTGTAAAAATAGCTCAGGACATTTCTACACAAAAAATAAAAATCTTAAAGGTCAAAGTTGTCCTTCTGCTATTTTCAGACTGAACAGTGGATCCGGTCAGACTGAGCTCAGCCCAGCAGGTCAAACGGAGGCACAGTCGCCTCACTGCTATTATTATTATTTTATTATTATTTTAGAGGGAAATTGACTCTAATGCAGAGGTTCTGTGGTTCTGGATATAAAAGCACACAGATGAGAGAGAGTTTGAGGTAAGTTTTTACACTAAGCAGCTTAACAAACACTAAACACATGAATATTCTGTGCATACGTTCCAAGCTATATAGTCATAGCTAATGCCTTTACAACTGTGGCACAAAACTGGCTTTGACTCAGTTTGAATTAACCTTAAAAATAAAATGTAAAAAAAACTCACAGGCATGTCAGTCAAGGACACATTCTTCCAAAAGAAATCAGGAAAAAAACAGAACCAGTGTGTGGGTGGAGGGCAGATGTAGGACTTTTCCTATCCCTGCTAGATAATTGCTAAAAATAACACAGTTCATGTATTGATTTGTTGTTTCCACCGGCTGCTCAGATTTTCTACCAGTTTGTTCGACTCGCTGCCTTTAGTAGAACATCGGGTCTCGTCCAAGCCCCAAACTATGAGACAGACAGAACATGGTGGTTTCATTTACTCTCACCGTTAACTCCTTTAATTGTCATTACCGACAGTTTCACCATCTGAATCTCTTGCAAACAACAACATTTCATCAGCTGCTGAGACAGAGCAGGTTGGTCTGAATGTCTGCGTCAGCCGGCTGCCGTGAGGTAACCAGCAGGACACCAAACTCCTTCCCTCTGAGTGTGTGACGGCTGAGACAAGCAGGCTGTCATCACACTTTGGTGGGAAAATAAGAAAATATAGAAATAGGGAAGGCATGACTGGGGGCCCGACTTCCAAACGTTGACATTTTAATAAGATACCTGGACGAGCTGCTGATAACAACGGATTCTGGAATTTGGCTCTAAAGTTTTATAGAGACGATCACCCGCAATAAATCAAACACAGCAGCAGAAACGAGAAGTTAGATCAGATCTGGGATGGTTTCTTTACAACCACTGCATCAGGCTAAAAAAACAAAATCACAGATCAGGTGACGGTAGCTGGAAAACTACCTTGTACTGAAACTAAGGCCTCGTTGTCCACACGTAGCAGGTGTCTCACAAAACCAAGGTGTTTTACGTTGTGGCCCGTCGTCCACTCGAAAACGCAGACTTACGGCTTTAAAAACGATTCTTTTAAAAACCTCTGACCAAAGTGAAGATCTGTGAATCCTCCGTTTATGCGTCTGCATGTGGACGTCAATAACCGGGTTTCCAAACGTCACTTCCTGCAACTAAATCTGTTCTTTACGTTACATATGTGACCTGTGTTTACATCAGAAACAGCGTGGACGTCCTCAGAACCATGTCTCCGGTCCAGGCCCAGATACCGCTCCACGTACAGGAACACAGGACGGCATTAAGGACGGTTGTTTTAGGACGTCGAGAGACAGAAGCTTCCTCTGATTGGATAGGATGTGGGGAACTACTGCCCCCTAAAGGTCTGGCATGCTTATGCCGTTAGTTGGATGAATTCTTGTTCTAAAAACCAGGTGGTGTGTACGTTGGCTTTTTTAGACGGAGGGGGAGGATATTAGGCTTTATAAACACAAGGCCTGATTCTGTTACATTTAAATGAGCCGGACTACATGTGGTCCTTTATCTTGTTGTTGTTTTTGAACATAATTACACGTCTCAGTTTGTTTGGATCCCAACAAAACATAAGATAAGACTATTCTCCCATTTATTTCCTTTCTTGTAGAGCAGAAAGTCCGTCTCTGAAGGTTTGCATCCCTGAGCCGGTCCAGTGTGGGTATTGGGGCCAGAGCTGTACCTGTGGTCCACTTCCTTAAAGGGGTGTAGGCAGAACAGCTCAGCTGGATTTATGGCACTGAAGCAGCCCGTTTGGAACGAGGCCAGAACCAGGAGTACTATCGGCATGGTGGAGTGAATGATCTGTGCAGCTCTCTGCTGAAATACACACTCTGGGGATGTGAGACTTTCATCAGCTTATTAAAAGGAGGAATAATAACGAACCTTTACAGGAGGCACCTAAACATGGTTAAAGGATCCGTTCTCCTCCTGAAGAACCTCCACCCTATTTTCCTGGTTTTGTGACTCTTCTGGGATAGTACACTGACATACGGGGCTGTGGACAAATCAAGACATTATTTTTTGACCAAACAACTTTAATTAATCGAGAAAATAAACAACAGATTCATGGACAATGAGCGTCTGTTGCAGTCCTACAAGCCTCTGAGGATTCTGATGTGAACTAAACCGTAGCTTCGAGCTGAACGCTAACGCCTGCGTCCTACCAGGCTCACAGTGACGACGCCAGCATCATGTTCAGCAGGTATAACGAACACCAACAGAACCCTACGTGGGTTTGAGCGCTGACACTCCCCTACAGACACAAACACATCAGAGATCCTCGGACAGCGACGGCCGTAAATGTGCAGTCAGAGCTCTGCCAGAGTCTCTCCAGCAGGGACAGGATGAGTCTGACAGAGGCTTCTCGTGGCTATTGGCTCCGACTACCAGCTCTGCATCTCAGCTTGTGCAACGCTGAGCGACGGTCAGGCGGTCTCCCCGTCCCCTGACCTCCTCCGTGTCATATCCCACATCGCCATGAGGCCACGCCCCCTACATGTTGTTAATACGCTGGGAGAGAAGCTTCCAGCTCAGGCGGAGTGAGCAGCTCCGCTTCCTGCTGCAAGGCCACAAACAAATGTGTGTCTGATGACTTTTGGCGATCGCAGTCAAATGCAGCCGACGCGATGACATCTGGATACGGACAACTTGAAGAAGCCGCTTGTCACAATAGTTGAAGTCAAACATGCACTTATCAGGCTGAGTGTCAGAGACGCTACAGTGCGGCGCGTGGTTGAAGCTCATCGGGTTGGACAGTCGCTTCCACAGCCGCATGAGAAGTGGAGGGCATCACACATTTGATAAAACACACCAACAAAACTGCTTGTTTCATATTTTGGCCACAGCAGGAACAGCTTGGTGTAGAGCGTGTCCACGGACCGCAAGGTTGGCGGTTCGATGCCCCGCCCCCCCAACATGTTGAAGCGTCCTTGGGCGAGACACTGAACCCAAAGGTGCCCCCAGTGGCAGGCAAGCAGTAGAAAGGTGCTCTATAAGTGCAGATATTTAAAGCACGGAGGAGGTTGCTCATTATATTGTTTCAGGGTTTGAAAAAGTGGGAAATAAAAAAGTAAAATCAATTAACTTATACTGAGAATGTGCAGCGTTTAATGGCAAAATCAAAACCATGGTCCTAAATCTCCTCCAGCACCGCGAGGCCTTCACAGACACTGTTCCAGAGTGGCACTATTATAGTCACTACACGGTTCCAGAGGTCTATATCGTAGCTCCAGCTATTGATAACTGCTATCGAGGGACGTTCCATAAATCATAAAATCTTTAGTCTCGACTGTAAAAAGAGAACAAGAAGAGGTGGAAACATAAAGCCTGCGTAGGATCCCTTTACAAAGCTGTAATGCTGATTGTGGTAGCTATAAGCTGCCTGTTCACTGCAGACGTGGAGCAGCACCATCCACCATCCACCATCCACCATCCAGCTCTCCTTTCAGCTGCTACGACTCCTCTCATCACCCCAGATCGTCTCTTTTTAGATCACCTCGGCAAACGATGCGGTTCAGCTAACCTGCTCTGGAGGAGGTTCTGTTCAGAGTTCCACATTTAAACTGGCCGTAAGAAGCATCTCCTTCTACCGACCATCATCTCTCTGCAGCAAAGGTTCTTTATTGTTTTTCCTTTTTTCAAAACTCCAGTTTGTACCGTGTCGCTGTCTATTCAGACTGTGTTGGTCGTTTTACTTGTTTATTTGACTCAACTTTTAATTAAACTCAATTTGGCTTCAAATTTTACCAAAAACCATTAAAAAAAACTTATAGAAATGGTCATGAGTAGTCTATGAGACAATGGTTATAATATATATATGTGGCTATTAATTAGTTATGAGTTAAGGGAGATGACTAATGCCGTTGTATATCACAGTGACAATAAAGATATTCTATTCTGAGCCTTATTTGTACATAAACAGAACCTGACCTTTGTGTCGTAACCATAGATCTGTATAATAAAGGCTGGATGTCTCGTCCACACTGTCGGCCAATGGGATCGCACGTCCACACTGGCGGCCATCTTGGCACGGTGCGCTCGCTCACCCATAACATTGTGTTGTAGTGGTGCATGGACTTTTTTAAACAACCGTAACTTGCTCCATTTTCTACCGATTTTCAAACGGGTTGGTTTGTTATAAACGTCAGAGGTGTAGTTATAACAGTCAGTCAGACCTGATGGATCAGAGGTGGAACATCTGCAAGGAACTCAAGCAGGTCCAGCTGCTACCATTAATCTATGAGACTAACCAGAATTTTCTTGTGGCCTTGTGTTTACAGAGTTAAATAAAGAAAGCAAGTAAAACCTAAAGGCACTGTACTGTGCTCAGGTTAAGGTTCTGGGAGGCTGGACCGGACCAGGAATCACCTGACACCAGCCTCCATGTGCACCCCAACAACAAGTCCTTCAGCCCTCGGAGCAGGTCGCCGAGAGTGCGTCACCTCGGTGGAGGTGGTGGGGGACACAGTCAACAAACCACAAGGGCAACCGGCGGCCCCTGGTGTCTGCAGCCTCCACCAGGGGAGGCCTGTGGGTCTAGACGAGGAGTCCAGGCAGCCCCACATGAGTGCATCTTAGAGACTTGTACGGCAGCCTTGGAGACAACATCGAAGGCGCTCCATTACCGAGGTACAGCGGGCTGTTTGTGATGCAGGGAGGGAGCATGATGGGAGTTTGTTCATGGAGCCAAACATGTCTTTATAGGTTTTCATGGCAGTTTGCATCTAATGCATGTAGACTACTTTCTCACTGGTGTTGATAAATCACCAGTACACGTTACTATCATCCAATCAGCCGGTCCTTGTGAGAACGCTACCAGCTATAGAATATCTGGACAGACTTGTGTAGACGTGGGCTGGGTTTGTGCAGATGCACACTGGATGATGTAGAATGAGGGGGATGTGGAGACAGACAGAGAAGTATTGACAGGGTTAGATGGGAGTGTGTGTCTGGGGAATGGAGAATATGGGTAGGTGTAGGAATAAGACGGGGGGCGGGGGGTTGTCTGTGTGTTCAATATCACGCTCTGTCAGAAGCTGTAATATCTCTTCCATTTCATTAGCTGCAACATGAATAGACTTGACATCAATCAGCGTCCGCTCGGCTGATTGAAAGAGAAGTGCCTCGGCATCGCAGAACATCGTGGAACATCAACGGAACGAGGTAGGAAGTGGTTGCACAACGTTAACCTGGAGAGTCGTGAAAGAAATCAGAGCCCGACTAATATCCAGGATCTGGATCAGACACATGGCAGCGTTTCCAAAAGCCTGCGTCATGTTTACTGAGAAATGCATCTTCTGTCCATCCTACGTGGACATGAAGGCAACAAACAGTTTGTAGGTTAAAGCTCTCCACCATAACACCGCCCTACGCTGCACACATAGCTCAGCGTGACAGCTCATTTAAAGGTGAGGTAATGGAAGTAGTGTTTTACTGTAGAGGCGTGTCCTTACCGGTGCTCACGCTGCCGTCTTTCATGACGGAGGCCAGGACGCAGGGCAGCGGTTCTCCAGCTTTGTGCTTGTTGCCGGTCAGCAGCTTGAGCTCCTGGGACGTGACCGGAGGGAAGCGGTAGAACTGGAAGGTGACGTAGATGTTTTCAGGCCAATCGGGTCCGACCCCCGCCGCTGGTACTCTGTCAGAGAGCAGACAGCTGTTGATGATTATTCAGAAAACTGCTCATAGTACAATAATTTAAAAAATAATAAGCCAGCGCTGAATGTAAATAAACACAGGTGACTGATTTACTAGCCCGAGTATTAATAATAAATATAATAACTGTCAGATTTTCACTCCAGAGCCCTGTGGGGGGAGGGGAGTGGCATGTGTATTTGAAAATTAATGGCTGAAAATGTCATTAAAAAACCTGGAAGAGTGAATCACATCTCAGCTAATGATTCATCTCAGACAATTCCAGGAAAGAAAAAAATATGCATTTCTTCCTATCGGAGTCAGTAATTCAGCTTTACGGCTGCTTAAAAGTGAAAACCTAATATTCAGGAACATAAGGGGATAAATCACGCTCAAAAACGGCTGTAAATCGGACTGCTGATTGAGCAGGTTAACGTTACACCTCTGATTCATAATAGGCAGCTTCTTAAAGGTAGTTAAAGGAAAACTCATCTTCAGAGATGAAATGTCAAAACAAACTGTATGAATACTGATTCTAGGTTATAACAAACTGAATCCTATGTTTTTGTTTACTGGGAGTCCAATTTAGAAAACAGTGTCTGTGGTTCTGAAACCCTCCTGGTGCTGCTGCGTACGGGTTTCCACACAAACACCTCCCTCTGAGCGGGCTTCTACAAACACATCTCTAATCCCACACTTCAAACTGCAGTCGGCCCACAGAAAGTCCCGCCGAGCCGCTCCATTTGAACAGCAGCTTAAATTCCAGGATGAGCTTCTTCTTCCTGTTTCTACCTGATAAACAGACGATCCAGTGTTTTGTATTAATGAGTAAAAGCATTTGGATAAAGACGTGTGATGCCCCCCCCGACCCCGATGACCACGGACAGACTGGAGATTTCAAAGTGGAATCCAGTAAGAGCGGCGTGCGACCTCCCAGCCAATCACACGCTCCGGTATTCCACTGTTAAAGACGCTGCCGTGCTCCGTCTTCAAAGAGGAGCTGGCATTAATATTCATTCTGTAAACAGACAAGATTGATAATTATGGCGCCCGGGTGAGAGGTAGAAATTACGCTGCCTATCCAGCGGCTCCCCGCCTGCCTGAGTGCTGCTGCTGCCGCCGCCGCTGCCTGAACCCCCGTCTGCCATACCTGTTTGTCATAATTATGAGGTAACCCAGCCCACCGCCAGGCACAGATACGCAATTTATGTTCAAGTGTGTGGCTCCAGAATGCACTTCAGATTGCTTTATGATGTGCTTAAAAAACAAACAGTGGAATCAAATAAACTTTTCTTACTGTCAGGACATAAACGCTGCAGTGAAAATCCGTCCTTTTGTGGTATTAGAATGTTTTCCAGCTGATAATGTGACGGTGTTTCAGATGTGTGCTGCTGTAATCTTACAGGATAACTAAGTTCTAACTTCCATCCAACTCGGCTGCAGGAAGGAGGCGACTTTACTGCCAGACGTGGTGGATCGTGTGGATTTGTGCACCCACAGCAAACAGCGCTATGATCTGTAAATCGTGACCAAGTCAAGTCACCGCCGCGGTGCCAGAGAGTTTGATTGGTGCTACGGATTCAACACATTTAAACCCTGGAGTTAAAACCCTGCACTGTAGGGTTGTTTATGATGTCACGTCACCTGACTGCTTTACATATTAGGGATTAAAATCACACAGGGTTCCACAGTAATGGTCGTACAGCTGAAGCTAACTGGAATGACTCCATCGTGGTTATGGTCAGTATCAGGGGCAGACAGCAGCCGATAGCTCCTCAAAGAAAAAGAGATGCTACACGACGGGTGGGAGAAACTAGGGGCAGCACAGTTTTAGCTGCAACAACGACACTGGTGGAAATCTCTACAAGCGGCTGACGGATGTCTGGAAGGGTTGCAGCGTCTAAGAAAGTCTGTTTTAGGAGAAATTCAGAAACCTCTCACATGGTGGAAGCTCGTTTTTTGGTTTGGAAGGAACATAAGCCGCCACTAACTGAAATACTAAGACATACTTTCACCTACATGAATCTGCAGACCCATCCCTGGGTTCTGCTGAACTGTCAGGGACATATTTTCACATAATATCTGACATTTCAAAGATTAAGATACTCGCTAATAAAAAAATAAATAACTGGAGAGCAGGAGGAAGAGATGTCTTTCAGCTGTTTGCTGTGGCTGCTTCCTGCCACGTCGTCCTGCTATCTGAAGGATGACGTCCTGACATGACGACATACCGAGGACACGCTGGAGACGCCACAGAGACAGCTGTCACCACCGAGTAGCCCATGTGTTGATCTCAGGATTGTGGCGACTTTACCAACAGAAAGTCAGCAGTTTTAAATATTTATTGATATTTTTCAGAAGAAAAAATTGTTGTTGTTTTTTTTTCCTCAGAGGCTGAGTCTGCAGCTGTGCTACATGATTACATGGAATCATTGGAATATCAAATAAACACAGCTGCAAGGTGTCTCAGTGGTTAGCATCGTCGCCTCACAGCTAGAAGGTCGTCGGTTGGCGTCCCGGTGAGGACACCCGGGATCTTTCTGCGTGGAGTCTCCATGTTCTCCCCGTGCAGCGTGGGTTCTCTCCGGGTTCTCCGGCTTCCTCCCACAGTCCACAAACATGCTGAGGTTCATTGGTGATTGTAAATTGTCCGTAGGTGTGAATGTGAGTGTGCTTGGTTGTCTGTCTCTAAGTGTAGCCCTGTGATAGACTGGTTACCTGTCCAGGTGAACCTGCCTTCACCCTGAGTCAGCTGGGATAGGCTCCGCCCCCCATGACCCTAATGAGGATCAAGGTGTAGAGATGATGGATGGAAATAAACACAGCCCAGTTTCCAATCAGTGCTGTGACCCTGCTGTCATTTCTCCATCTGTTACAAGAATTAACTACAACACATTAATTAATTCCAGTGTATCACAGCGCTTTAAGGTTTATCACCAATTTTAATTCTTCTACTCATCATTGTTTGTTGTGCTCTCACGTCAGATGGTCAGATTTGACCACACGGAGGAAAAAACACCGACATATTTTAATGTATAAATGAATTTTAGGCTTGCTTCCTCATTATTTACAGGTTTTTATTTGTTCAAAAGCTCCTCGTGGTTCCAGTCTGCGGTCCCAGGAACAGGAACCGAACCGAACCGAACCGAACGGGGACAGAAAGCGTTTAAAGTGGCTGCTCCCTCCACCTGGAACACTTCAGAAAAAGACCTGAAACTTCAGGAGCTGCTCTCTTTAAACACATTTAAAGTGTTTTTAAATGACTTGGAGGCAGAAACATCAGCCTGTAGGTGTTTGCTAGTTATGCTTCTGATCTGTACTGATGTGTTGATTTCTTATCTTCTAAATGTAATGTCACTGTGTGTTATGATGTCTGTGTGATGCTGCTGTGACCTCGTCTGTCTGTCTGTCGTGATGCTGCCTGTCTCGGCCAGGACAAGAGATTTTTAATCTCAATGAGCCTTTTCCTGGTTAAATAAAGGTTAAATACAAAAATAAAAATAAAAAAACAACTGAGAGCAGATCTATGTGTTCACACATAGACTGTTCTATGTTGAATGTATGTGAACAGTGACAAATGGCAGAGCAGTACGGTTAGCACACAGGAGGTCATGGCGCCATGATGGGGAGTCCATGATGAACAAGACAAATGTAAGCACTGCTGACAGCGCCGATGACAAGATAGAAGGACACAAAGAGTGGTGTGTTCTGCAGCGATCCTTCAGCAGCTCCCCTCCACGTCAGGCCCTGTCAGAGGGGACGCCTGCTCCAGGGGCTTCTGTGATGGGACGCTGACAGAGGTACTGTTCCGCCCATGCTGCTGGAAAATGTGTTTTTGTGTAATTGTGAGTGTTCGTGTGCATGCTGGGTATGTCCTTGACATGTGCAGAGGGCGACCGGCGCACCTTCATGCCTGCTTTATGTGCGTTTAATTCTTGGCTGCAGATCCAGACAAACGGGGAGAACTCTCAGAGCGGGGGGATGCTGTCCTTGGCCGCCAACCAAAAACACCTAAAGAATGTATCTGTTGCTGTGTGCAGATAAAGGCCCAGTGGCTCGGTGTGCAGACAGATAAGCTGCTGTCAAATCAATGACTGCTCTGTCTCACTGACAGCACAACAGTCCTGACATTTCTGGAAGCACAAATAATTACACTGCAGCAATGCTTCAGGAGTGTATAATCACACTTCTATCACAGCCTATTACAGTTTGTAGGCCAAATATGTAGCGATCTTTAAGACAACAGCAGGTACAGTGTGCAGTACACAAGCTGCTGCCACCACTCAATAAGCACAATGCAGCCACATGGGACGCACACCTCACCTGGTAAATGCCAGGAACTGGAACACCAGCAGGTTTCCTTGTAGAAGGTCAGCCTCTTCCCTCTGAGGATCAAACGGCAGCGGTTCTGTTGGGTCCAGGACCTCTGCCACCTGCCCGCTGCCATCCACGATGTCGGGGAAACCAGCAGAAAAGAGGTGAGCCTGTGAGCTTCTGGAGCTGACAGAGCAGGAACTGGAGACAGGGTCACAAAAAACAAGCTTTCAGACGTGTGCCATCAATTCCTCACCGAGCTGAAAAGACCGGTGCCCTCTGGATGCTTTACGAGCAGCGCTGGCCTCACTCAGGTGATTTGTGGTTGTAAATGGGACAGAACCGCTCTGTGTGGACTACAATGCTGCTTTATTATTTGTGTTTATGTCGGATCCGGTCCATTCTGAGTCAGGATGCCTATCCTCTGGGAGACAACTTCAATTCAGCCACTTCATCCTGTTAAACTGAACCTGAAAGTAAATATCTGGCTGAACTTAACGAAACAATGATCAGCCGGCATGAGGATGTCAGCGGCATCCATCAAGCTGCAGCAGCACCACAATGCTTACAGCGGTGCCGAAGCGCTCCCTGAGGATTTTCCGGCATAATTGGCAGTTATCTCTAATCATAGTGGCCACCTGTTTTCCCGCAACTATGGTAACATTCATAACTTATACTTTAAACGCTGACACCAAACGCTCCGTGATAAACACGGCGCACAGATGGCTGGCTGGAGTGCAGGCGCAGGAAAATGAACGATAACGTTTGGTCTGATCGCGGCACCGGCGCCGCCTGCGTCCATTTGGTTGAGTCCACAGTGTCACATTTGTGACCAAATGAAGCCGTGATCAAGCTAATTAAGGCAGCCACAGAGAAGAAGGCAGTCGATTGGGTTTCCTCTGTGCAGCTGTGTCAATTTCACGCGCTCCCTCTCTTCCCCGTTGCTCAGAGTTGTGTCTTAATTTAGCCCCAGTAGATTAATATTCAAGCCATCATTTTTATTTCAGAAGGAGCTCGATCAGATATGCACAGCAACTTCAATTAAACTTCTTTAGACTTCATTGTTCTTCTCAGAGAAGTGGGTCATTCCACTCTGAAAACAGTCAGAAAGATGTTTTGGCTCCGAGTGGAGAGGCAGAGATGTTTCAGCCCACTGAACTGAACAGCAGCATCGTGTCTGGATCCAGACTCCAGGACCGGGAAGCTGCTTCGGTGCCAGCTGCTTATTTACACACTCTCTGTATTATTACAGTGCCTGGTTTCTAAGTGACTTTGCCCATTATTTTTCTGAATGTGTTTTCTCATTTGGTGTCCTATCTCGACAAACCTGGCTGTGTTTCCTCTGACATTATGATTGTAAATTGTGAGCTCAGTTCATTGGATTCTGCTCTCACTAAATCAAAGTCAAAACCTCCCCCCTTACAGTTGGATCCAATAATGAATTTTTACACCCACAAACAATGCTGAGACCATTACCCAAAGTGGGACGCAAAGCCTGACAAACCAATTCCTTTAAATTGGCTCTGAGCTGAACTCTCCCACTAACTGGTAGCAGTGTTCTAGGACCCAGTTCACACATGCTGCCAATTAGAGAGCCGATCGATATCCCTCTGTAGATAGCGAGACAGTGAAGCGTCGCGCTAATAAAGGACTGTACTTGTGTTCACATGAGATAACAGGCGAGATAAAACGGTAATGGAATGTTTAAAGTGCCTTCTCTCAATGCTGTCTCCTGTCAAACATGAGCAACACGTCACCGTCCTGAACAGACAGAAGAGGAAGCTGTAGCGAGGTGCTAATGACAAACAGTCCACCGAGCAGAGCACGTGTGTTACACTACATGTGGAACACAAGTTCAATCCCACTCGAGTGAATATTCCGATGATGAGTTTTCGAGGCGACGCATCGTGAGGATCTATCGCCGCTTCCCGTTTCACAATAACAGCTGGGCCCGTTATTGCCGTTCATGTTCTACAGCTGACGACGACGTCCGTATCCACCTCGCAGATAACCACAGAGAGCTTTGGGCTGCAGAAAGCAAAGCGGTCTCAAATACTGATTTAAGACTTGCGCAAACAACAAACATTTACATGAGTAATGATGAATCAGAGGCTGAGGAGAGAACGAGGGAAATAACGATCGACATGTTTTATGAAGGCCGAGCTGTGCTGCTCTCTAAATAAAAACACAATCTACCAAAAACAAACGCCATCACTTCCTTCTCTGGTCACTACCTGTAGATACTGTCACTCAGATTTATAACCTGATTTCATTCATTGATGACACCAAGAGCTGTCAGGGTGGCTTAAAAAACTCCCTTTTTTCTGGGGCAGATCATTGCTCACGTCTCACACAGGCTTACCTGGGCACATTCATCCCCAGAGTAATGACAGGAGCGTGGACGGGAGTGAAGGGCAGCTCCTGAAGCTGGTCTCCTTCATCCTGCATGGAAGGCGACGCTGCTTCTTCACGCTGAAGGTCCATCTCCAGGTGGGCGATGTTGCTGACAGCCGAACACGCCTGAAACAAACGATGAGGAGAACAGTGAAGGACCCCAAAGAAATATGAGGTGACTGTTTTGGTTTTGTGTGCTTGGTTGTCTGTCTCTAAGTGTAGCCCTGTGATAGACTGGTTACCTGTCCAGGTGAACCTGCCTTCACCCTGAGTCAGCTGGGATAGGCTCCAGCCCCCCATGACCCTGGTGAGGATTAAGGTGTAGAGATGATGGATGGATGTTTTGGCGTTGCTTGGTTTTAAATCTTTTCGTGCCTTTGCAGACATGGATAGTGGAGAGAGACGAGGAGAGGACTGACATGCAGCTAATGGTCCAGCTGGCCCGGATTCAAACCAGGAACCTGCTACGTGGGGCATTAGCACAAACACTTGGATACCCGGCTGCCATGGGATGACTGTTATGACCAGTGTTGCTGCAGTTTATCAGTGCATCAGGATCTGTGTTGCTGCACAGCCACGCGCTTTGGTTTCACTGCTTTCATGACATGTCACTAAGAATACTGCCCTTCATCAGCGTTCTACAGAACCACATGCAGACATCTCCACTGTGTAACTACAAACTGATTACACACAAGTGTGAGCAGAGGCTATGCAACAACCTGAAATGACGACACCAGAGCACAGGGAGGAAGGAATCCGTACTAAACGCTGGGAATGACAGCTGGATGCACTGAAATTACATCTGAAGTAAATTGTGTTATGGAGGTCTGGATTACAGCAACACGCTTGTTGTAGATTAGTCGAAACTTATTCTGGGAATTGGCTGCTCTGGCTGCTCCAAGCCCACATTCACAGCAGGGTTAGGTTTAGCTTTGTCCTTGTGAGCGTCTGCATTGACTCCGCAGGTCCATCGATGAGCTGCATCTCGTAGTCCATCGATACGTAATCCTAAGCTTAGCTACCAACATGCTCCTCATTAGCTTGGTCTCTCAATATGTATCAGTATGTCCATGGTTAAAGCTGCAGAGGGAAGCGTCTTTGCTTTAGACATCCTGCAGACTTCATCATTTTAATCCCTTCCTGACCAGTTTGAAAACCATTACCTCCAGTGCGCTGGACGTCCGTCCTCCTGGATTCAATATTGAACTAATGATTCATATTTACATGTGTCTAGAACTGTTTAATCACTTGCATTTCTTTTTTTTTGTCTGTTTGTGTGTCATGTATTCTCTGCAAAGACCTCTAATGTACAACCTGCCTGTTTGTAAACAACAACAACAACAACAACAAAACTCTGTAAAGACACTTGAGATGAATATCACCATGCTGGGGTTTGCCTGTGCACGTTTTAAGCTATCAAAGAGCAAAATATCTGGGAAAAACTATAAGGAGATGAGTCAGATAGTATTAGAGTGTATTCGAGTATTCATGCCTCCATCTAACACTGGATCCACTTCAAGCAGGCACCACCAGTCCAACGCTCTCAGTCGGCTCCTCCTGACATCCACATCAGGCTTCTACATGGCAACGAGGCCCACCTCAGTTACCAGGAGCATCTAAACTGCACAGTTCATTCTATATTGTTTACTTACAAATCCCACAAAAAGGACAGAACCAGGAGGGACTTCTGAGTCCTTCTCTCAGTTCCAGTCCACTGGGATCCAGCAAAGACATTGAAAAGTGGGTCAGAAACATCTGGTTAAGTCTCTCAAAAAGACTCATAGACAGCACAGCACCGTGGTTAACGTTATCCACACGGGAGTAAATAGTGATTAGTTGGGGATTATTTATGTAGCTGTGGATTAACAGACATTTGGAGCTCTGATATTGACTCAAAATGATCACTGAAATGAAGACACATAAGGTCTCATTGGTGTGATTTTTAAAGTTCTGGGCATCAATGGTCAACAATAGATCTTTATGGAAACTAAACAGGGAGGTCCGTCCTGCTGCCTGGTCTTGGGAGTGGATTTGTGGGTGTCTGAGGGGGCAGGTGGAGGTGCTTGGGTTTCTTAGATGGGCAGCTGGAAGGTGATGTCCACCTGGGCTTCCTTTGCCAGAGAGACGATTTCAGAAAGCTTAACAACCATTTTGGCGGCTTCGTCCAGGTCGTCGCAGTAGAAGACGCCATCGTTGTTGTCAGCGTGCACAAAGATACAGTCAGTACAAGGGCGGCTGTGGTTCAGCTGGTAGAGCCGGTTGTCCTCCAATCGGTTTAATCCCCTGTCCCTCCACAGCCGAAGTGTCCTTGGGCAAGATACTGAACCTGAAGTTGCTCCCGATGGCAGCAGCAGCTTGCATGGCAGCTCTGTCACCACTGGTGTGTGAATGGGTGAATGAGAAACACACTGTAAAGCGCTTTGAGTGTCGCTAAGGTAGAAAAGCGCTTTATAAGTGCAGCAGACCATTTACCATCTACAAGGTGTACTGGACAGACATAAAGCTCAACATACAGATACAGGGAACGTTTCCATAACACATGGATTGTTTGGGTTGGAGTGGGGCTCTTTTCATTTCAGAATACTACGATTTTTCAATAACTAGTAGCAAATCTCACCGTTCTTTCCAGGAAACCTTGAAGGACGAAGCAAAGTGTTGTGTTTTTACGAAACATTAGAAGTGCCACTGACAGTCAATTAAGTAAAAAGCAAACACGACTGAATTAACAACACCAAACGATGAGCAAACTGCCAACAACGTATTGTTTATTCTTTGACTTTGAGAAGCAGCGCTGCATTTAATCTGCAATTCAGTTACTGACGTTCTTTTGTTTACCACTATCCCACTTCATAATATTGGCAATTTATAAAAAGAAGCTGCACAGTTAATGCCTGTGGAACAATTCAACATTTCTACATTTTTTGTGGCAAACATTAATCCCCCTCTTCACTGTCATTGACAGACACACAGCTGGAGGGGTATTAACAGAGATAATTAGCTAAGAAGTGTTAATGGTGTCATTTTCCAGTCAAGTGTTTTCCTGCTCTTTGATGCATGTGCATGGTTCAGTCGGCCGATCAAAGGACATGCATGGCTGTGCATTACTGAGCCTTCCATCAACATGCTGGCAATAACCTCGACCAAAGTCATGCTGCTACATGTACACAACATGCACATGCATGTAGTGATCAAGCAGCTAGAAATATAATATCCTAAGAGGATGCCGAGGCATGAAGTAGGAGCATTAACACATTTAAAAGGTTTGAATTAATGGCTTAATGCTGCATGTGGACCTGATGCCATACGAGAGGCTGACTCTTATAGGCAGGTGTGTTCAGGTTGTGAGGATACAAGGACAAATGAAGGCTTTAACAATACATTTTGCAAGCTGACTTAATGACTCAATATTTGCAAAAAAGAATGTCACAGGAACTCACTTACAGCATCATAACTGAAAACTAACGACAGCCGGCGAACCAAGGACTTAATGCATCATCCTTATCCTCCACTTTAATGTTGACAGTGTTTTGTTGATGCCCCTGCATGAAATCCAACAGAACCCTCCTCCACAGTATCAGCACTGGCACCTTCAATCAAGTCGTCCACGTGGAAGACGAAACATTTAAAATCAGGATGTGACCCTTAAAGCATCCATATATAACCTTTGAAGGACAAAATGCCAGATGATTTATTGCACAAACAGCTGAATTTATAAGTAATAAAAACTCCCACCCTCAGTTTACTGAACTGAGCGGTTCTGCAGCTACAGCCTGACTTGGCGGGTATCTCATGGGGCCCAGAGCAAATTTTTGACCATTTTGTAACTGATATGACTGAGTCAGCGTGTTTTATAACTCTCCTCTGCCTGTGCTAATGTTACTCTGTGGCTTAGCATTTAGCCTTTCCACTTCTAAGGCTGCAAAGATTATTTTTAGGAACGCTGCACTCAAAATAATGCCAGCTATTTACAGTGGTTAATGTTGAGTCAGAGTTTGGGATTTAAAATAAGTCAGTTAGCAGCCAGCTTGTGCTGCATGAGCCAAATCAGGATGATGTGCAGGTGCTGCCAAACAGAAATCAAGATATGTGCAATATGTGGGCATGAGCAGCTATGTTTATGTATGTTTTAGGCTAAATTAACCCTTCAAAGTACAACAAAACCACCTGGCTGTGGATTTAACTAAAAATACAAGATGTTCTGTGTGGGTATATTAAACGGATAAGTTGTTCCGATAGCTTTCTCCACAGCATGACCTGTTCAGTCTTTCAAAACCAAATTAAATTGTGCCTTTTTTTAGACATATTATGCTCCTGATCATATTGGTATCTGCAGTAAGCCTGATCCACAGTTCCTGGATTATTCCTGCAGTATGATTCAAAGCTTAAGCTATATGGATTTGGAGCATGAAAGATGGGAGAAACCCATTAAAGCTATTGCTGTCTAGCTAAAAGATGAGGAAAGTCCTTCTTAGCTGTGCTGGGGCGTGAAAGCAGGTAGGCTGGCGAGAAAAGCTCTGAAACACCACCTACAATCCACTGTGACAATAAGAGGAAACTAAGGAAACTAAATATAGAACCGCAAATGCACAGACGAAGCAGTGATCTGTTGTGTAAACACGCTGATGTTCAGCATCAGCTGTCCAACTACGAAGACGAGTTACAGTTTCTGCAGCGAGATTCCTTCAGACTGTAAAGGCTTCATCCAAACGGTCACACATTCCCACATTCACCGGCTCATGGACTCGCAAAATGGAAAATGTCCAAATCCAAAGTGACTGGATGCTGGTTTTCCTGTCCACTCGGACCCAAGTGGTCCGG
>NW_007577916.1:94504-132156 GCF_000690725.1 Stegastes partitus
CGTCACCGATATGAACGTGTGACTGAGCTGAACTGAAACAAGCAGCCGAAGAAATCTCGACACTTTGCAAACAGCAGCAATATGTTCTGTGTTTTGTTTTTTTCACGCATCAAAGAGACATATCATATAGAAATGTGCAAACTGATTCTGATAAGCAGAAAGAGATTCCGGGTTAATCCCAGGATTACAGCATTATGATTTCCTCGCCGTTCTGTGGGATTTTAACCAGTGTTTCCAGCGTGCAGCGCGCCGATTCCCCAAACATATGCGTCTTTGTGGGTGAACATGGTCTAATTTAGCAAAGACAAGACAGCTTTCAAAGGCAAAACGACTCTGCCAGCCAATTCTCAGCAGCAAACACCTACGACTGCGGGGAACAGGTTAGCCCCGTATTATTTCAGGAAATTATTCAGCAGCGTTATTAAAATCAGCACAGTATAGCTGACTTCCTCATTTCTGCTCCAGTGTGTCCCCTGGCTGCGATGATAGGACTTTGTTCAGCTGCATAAAGCTTGTTAGCAATTAGAGCCAGTCAGATATTTTCTCAGATGTAATTTCTATTATCACCTCAGTTCTAGCTCGCTGGGATGCTATGTGGATTAAATCAGACAAGAGCTGAGGTAAAACTGAATTAATTGTGTTTTTAATTCTTGTTTTAGCGTTAGTAATGCCACTACTAATTACCGTTACTAAAATCAATAACGAACGCGCTCCAGAACAGGCGAGTCAGACGTGTTTTTTTTGAAGAGGGCAGAGCACGAGGGTACGCGGGATACGCGATACCTTGAGAAAAGTGAAGTAGTCTGTGTGGAAAGATTTGAAAAGCCAAGTGAAAGAATAATGCTCCTTTTGATTATAAAGATGAAAAGAAGCAGCTTCGGCACCTCCAGCAGCTCCAAAGACAAAGAGTGTGCAGAGGCTGGAGTTCAGTTCTGAGGCTGCTTTGTGTGTGTGTGTGTGTGTGTGTGTGTGTGTGTGTGTGTGTGTGTGTTTCTCTGTGGCTATGAGCACAGTGCTGTAAAGGTGAGTGTGCCTTTGAACTCTTGTGAGTAACTGTCTGTGTACCTGTGGGGATGTATAAAGTCCTACGTACCACGTTGTGTGTTTTGGTTTTTTTTGAATGTGAATCTTGTGAATGCATCTGTTTCGTCTTTTTCCTTAATGCTTGTGTATTTTCCAGCACATACGCAAAGTACGAGGCTCCGTGTGTGTGTGTGTGTGTGTGTGTGTGTGTGTGTGTGTGCGTTTCTGCGTGCGAGTGTGTGTTTGCAAACGGGGGTGGAAATCTTACGACATGTGACAGCTGGTGGGCCGATGCCAACGGGGAAGGATGGAGCAGAGAAGGAAATGACTGTTGCCACGGCAACGCCGAGCTGGAGTGGCTGATGGTCGGGTAGCGTGAAGTAGCTGCCAGCTGAGACAGTGAGAGCTGCAGAGAAACAATGCAAATGATTCGCTGTTATTATTATGATTATGAACAACAGGGCTCAGGAATACACTTCACGCCACAGAGACACATGTGCTGTCTCAGATGACAACAGCAGCCCATTACACCGCTCTGGCACTTAGACGCTCCTCTCACTCCACCCGCTTCCCCACCCACACTCTTTTTAGCGTAGTCATCCATCCCACAGCAGGTCCAATTCAAAACTGTTGACTTGTGACTGGAAACAAAGAGGAACATCCTATATGACTCGAGGGCTTTGTTGTCCTTTAAGTCTACAGCGTGTCGGTCACTTCTGACGAGGGACTTGTGGAGCAGTGGGGACCTTCACTTCATTGTTTCCAGCTCAACTTCAATCATGTAGTTATTGAATGTACGGTGCAGGGCGCATGCTAATTACACAGAGATGTAGCTTCACATATTAACTGCCCCTCAGCTGCACATAGAACCAGATTTAAAACACGTTTAGAATTCTGACTGTTATATATGATTTTTTTTCTTATCTACTATCATTTTAATTTGATGGTGCAAACTCACAACCAAACAAAAAAGATTCTTACTTCGTGCTTCGAGTTTAGTTTTTCCGTGACGTTCTCATTCACTAACTTAGCTCTACTGGTATTTATCTGTGGTTCCTTCGACTGCAGATGATGCATATTAAAAGTAATGAGTAGCGTGACTTTATTGTACGGTGATGGAATCAGCACTTTGGAAATGCTGAAGCCACAATGCAGGGTCCAAACTAGTGCTGTGCCTGACTAATGACCAGAATATTATAATGATTATTTCATTTGTGACTTCCTCTAATCGTGACAGTTTTCTATCATTTATCTCGTTTCGATTAGCCGCTGCAGCAGAGTAACTAGAGCAGCTTCGATGGCCTTTCCCTGACCACCTCCAGCTAATCCTGAGGGATTCTCAGGCATCCCCATGCTCAACAGGATATATTATACCTCTGGCATGGCTGAGTGTGCCCAAAGGTTTTCTCTGAGATGGATCACCAAGAGGAGGCATCCAAGAGGCATCTTGTACTGACACCCAAACCCGATCTATTGGACTTCTATGCAAAGCACAGAGTTTTTCTCTGAGCTTCAGAGTCCTGCGCTCTGTCCCGACACAGGCAGGATCCAACCAGAGACTTATCTGATCATAGGAACATGTGATCTGAATAACTATGTGAGCTGCAAGGTGGAGCAGTGGTTAGCACCGTTGCCTCACAGCTAGAAGGTCGCCGGTTGGCGTCCCGGTGAGGACACCCGGGATCTTCCTGCGTGGAGTCTCCATGTTCTCCCCGTGCAGCGTGGGTTCTCTCCGGGTTCTCCGGCTTCCTCCCACAGTCCAGAAACATGCTGAGGTTAATTGGTGATTGTAAATTGTCCGTAGGTGTGAATGTGAGTGTGCTTGGTTGTCTGTCTCTAAGTGTAGCCCTGTGATAGACTGGTTACCTGTCCAGGTGAACCTGCCTTCACCCTGAGTCAGATGGGATAGGCTCCGCCCCCCATGACCCTGGTGAGGATGAAGGTGTAGAGATGATGGATGGATGTCCTCAGATCCATATCATAATGAATGTAGACCTTTAGAATGCTCTGGTAACGTGGATGACATGTTAACATTTTGTAGTCTACAAAACTTTAAGTGTTGCTGCTGCCCACTGGGAAAGGTTCATCCAGCCAGTAGCTCCTGTTCTAACTAACAGCCAGACTTATGACTACCACCAACAAACTGGAGAGACTGAAACGGCACAACCTCCACAGTCGTCGTTCGTTTTGTTTTAACCAGGAAGGACTGTCAGGATCAGTGCACGTTAGATCAGTCAGTGTCAACCGTGAATCTAATTATTCTAAATTTGGGCTGAGCAGATACGTTATGAAGTAAAAAAAAAAAGGATCAAAGATACAGCAGCTGCCTCCACGTGTGTTTCTGACCTCATTGAATCTGCTAACAAATACTCATGATGTTGTTGAGTACCATTACGTTGATTTAGTCTAAAATAAATCTCATTCTCAATTTAAAACAAAACAAGCATTAACAACCACATACTTCATGATGAAGCTCTTCCTGTACAGAGCAGAGCGTGAGGACGCTGTGATACTTCAGCACTACGTTCACTGCTGTGAGCCACAGAAACAGAGACGAGGCCTGATTTGGGTTGACAGAACTTGAAAGTGGCATGAACAGACAGTACAGCGGTATCCATAACAACAAGTGTCAGACTGTTCTTAGTACTGTGAACAGAAACAGGGAACACACAATCTAACATCTACACGTTCACGCTACACACACACACACACACACACACACACACACAAACACACACACTAATCATGACTTTTACATCCTAAAGCAGAATTTTGGCTTGAATTTATGGTGACGCGGCCTGAAGGTTGGAAAAACCATCTTCCTCACTCAGCATCTACATGTTCCAAATCGTCACTGAGGATATATGATGCTGACACTGAGTGAAATATTTAAACAGAAGAACTCACATTTTAAACGTCTGTATGATTTCATCAAATGGAAATATTATAGATGCAAACTGACTCACTTTAAACACATCGACAGCCGTGACTCGATGATCCGACACTAAATGTAAAACCTTCTTCTATGTCGGATATCAAGGCTGTTGGATTGTCCAGACGGAGGTCCAGATACGAGGAGGGCTTGATGCTGGAAGGATCATTAGTTGTTCATTATTGTTCATAGTTGTTATAATAACTAGTGTGTTGTTAGAACACTACGCATCGCTGGACTTCAGCCTAACTGACCGGTGAGCTTGTGCACGTTCCGGACACTTCCACCCCGGGGCAGCGCTCTGACGGGGTGGAAGTGTCCAGAACACACAGGCAGTACTTGGCTGCTGATGCTAGTTTAGTTAGCGCTCACACTTCTGTTTCCTCCATCGGTGGCGGCGGGGGAGTGGCAGATACGCTCCACCGTTACCATCCATGTTTACTTCCATAAACACTGAGCACGCTCGCTGCGTGTGACGTCGTCGTGTCCTCTTCTGCGCATGCGGGACACTTTTGGCTCGTATGAAGTTCACACAGCAGATCACATACAAGTCGCATTGAAGTGGAAACGTGAAGGAAGTCACAAAGAAATCCTCATTGAGCATCAAGTCCTGCAGTGTGAACGTAGCCAATCTGTGGGATTGTTCAGTCAGATAATACGCCGTCATCCTGATTGGTGACATTAAATGTCATGTCGGAGTCACAATCCAAGGCTGTCGCTATGTTAAGGCTGTTTTTATGGGTTCTGTTGGTTTTTCCTACAAACCTGTTGGATAGCAGGTTTAGGATTGTTAAGGGTTGATTATCCAGTCACCACTGTACTACAAATTCATCCTCAAATATCTGGTCTCCTCAGAAACACTGGGATATCCACTGTAACAGGAAATCAAGGTGAGCAGGTTTGGTGACAGACTGAACCACCAGCAGGTCAGAGGCAGAGGAGAGGAAACCAACTCCAAGCCTTGTATTAAAAGTCGCTGCTTCTCGATAGGACATCATGCAAAACGAGCTGATAGTGCTGACACACACCAGGACGTGATGCTTCACGGTGAGAACGTTTGCATCTTTTCTCCCTCTAAAAATGTGCAAGCAGGCTTGTTAAAGCTTACACTTGTTTGAAACGTGTTCCTTAGCAATCCTACAATTGCTCACAGCTAGAAGGTAATATTTTCAGACCCCACTGGGTCTGACAGGAGTTTGTACATCCTCTGTGTTTCTGCATGATTTCCTCTGGGTGCTCTCGTTTCCAGTTTACTTACAATTCACTCTCTTCACACCATATCAAAGATAATGCAAACATCCACAGTTTGGATATTTTCTATTGTGGAAACGCCACAGGAAGCAAAAAAAATAAAGTCTACAAAACAAGTCATAGATCATGGTTGTGTTCTGCCTTTTTTGACAGCAGGTCAAAGAAAAAATGCAGCACCTGACCCTGCAATCTGAATGTAAAACTGACAGCAGGCCAGCCGTAGACACTGCAGAGGGGAGTGGAAGACGAAGGCTGCTAGATGAAGAGCTGCAGGTGACAGGCTGCTTACCTCCAACAACTTCCCAGCAAGGTAACCGACTTCACTGTTGTGTGTGTGCTGAGAGCAGCATGAAATCAAATGAAATCAATTACTCATGGCATGATGGGAAAAGGCAGATTTGTTTATTGAAGCAGCATGTGTGTGTTCGACTGCACTCTGCAACCCGTGCACCAGTTGCTCTTCTGTGTATTTTTGACAAAGTGGCTGCTCAAGAAGAGATCGCTGCCAAGAGAATTCTGGTAATAAACCAGTCCTGCTGTAACCATAATAAACCAAAGGTGTCAGCGAATTAACCAGAACCAAAACCCTCCATGTGTTCAAATAACTAAACATCAGATACTGGTAGACGGTCTGCACTTATGTCTGTGAAGATCCTCAGTCATCCAGGTCAGGGTTCTTCTGGTAGATTCATGGTAGCAGCTGGACCTGCTTGAGTTCCTTGAAGATGTTCCACCTCTGATCCAAGAGGCTTCATCAGGTCTGGGAGTTCCACATACTGATATCCTGAAGGAGCCATTAACACCTGAGTTTGGGTTTCAACTGGGGGTTGATCCTCCTCCCTGTGAGTCGTTCTGACATCATTCACCCATTCACACACATTCATACACCAGTCTGGCTACAGAGCTGCCATGCAAGCTCCTGCCTGCCACTGGGAGGAGCTTCGGGTTCAGTGTCTTGCCCGAGGACACTTTGACCGTGGAGGGGATCAAACCGCCAACCTTACGATTGGAGGACAACCTGCTCTACCACCTGATACCCGCCCAATACTCATCCCTGTCTTGAAAGCTATTGTTGTTGAGGCGTATTTGAATCCACGGTTAGTGACATAAACTGAAGAGTCCCTGAAACAGAGCAGAAGCAACAGATTTCAAACCGCTTCGACTCACTGCCACCCAGCGTCGGAGGAGAAGGTCTTCATTGCAAACTGCCGGCCACGCCACAGTTTGCTCGCTCACAACTCTCGCGCTAGGTGGAGGCGTAACCCTAAAATGAGCTGTTCTGGCTGCTAGGACTGCTCAAAATGTCCTCACAATTCAAAATGTCCCAAAATGTCAAGGCCAACGGACTGTCGCACGGCAGCCTTCACCAGCTTTGCTGAGCCAAGACACATTTCACGCACATGCATGTGATCTCACGTTGAGTCACCGCGTACTGCACACAGAGGGTGTGAAAGACACCAGATAGACTCTGCATGAGAGGATCTCACACACACACACACACACACACACACACACACACACACACACACCAGGAGAATACATGGAACAAGGCAATTAGTAGTGGCATTGCTGTGGCTGCCAATGTTCTGAACTCAGCCTGTTTGCCCTGACAGCCAAGCAGATCATCTGTTCACACTCTGGCTTCATGGGACCTGCATGTGTGTGTGTGCAGAGAGCGGCCGTGTCTTATGGAAGTATAGCGACGACAAAAAGATCTCAGCACAAAGCAAATTCTGAGCGCTACCGAGTCTGTAAATTAACAGATGAGAGCGCCGAGGCATGGATTCACAGAAAAACAATCAGATCTGAGGGTTGACTGTGAATTTTCTCCAGTTGTTTTGGCAGCTTCAGTTGCCAAATGCAGCTTGCCAACCATCTCTAACAAGTAGCAGGACACACCCAGACGTAGAGTCAAGTCCGCAAAGAAACCAGAATCAAGCAGTCGCTCCCTGGACTGACGCTCACATGACGGTTTAGGACAACATGTGACTTACATGTTACATGTGACTTACATGTTACAGGTAGGAGTGTTGATCAGCACCACAGACTGAAGATCAGCCAGATTCTTGCAGTCGGACTGATCCCGTGAGCTTCTCATACCGGCATGTCGGATTTGTACCACGTCTATTATGAAAATTGTTTTTTGTTTGTAAGATTATTCTTTTTAATCCCACATGGAGTTAAATCTGACAACAGTGAATCCATCCACCTCATATCAGGCTCAGAAGTACCGACGAGCCTCAGCTACATGTGTTTATGTTATAATGGTTCTGATCATTCAAGGCTCAGAGGATTCAACAGCAGGATGCTAATGTGGCTATATAGCTAAGAACTATTCTGTAATTCCTCTTACTCTCAAAATGACACCACTACAAAGGCTTTGCCAACAAATCAAATGTGATTTTTATTTACTGTCCGTGTGTTCAGATTTTTAAGATAACAGACGCCAAACACTGCTCTCTGTCTCCACCTGGTGGTTAAGAAAGGTCCAGCCCGTCCTGCCTGGCCCACTAGAAAGCAGAAGGTTCACCAGGGCGGCCCTACGCGTCCGGGTCAAACTGATCTCTCAGAGCAGCTTCAGACCGCCGAGCACATGCAGCTTTGATCATTATGAGCGTGAGAATCCGTCCTGCTCGCTCACGCAATTCCTGCTGCACGCTCAAATCATCTGGGACGCTCACGATTCTGTCCTCCCTCACGCTGAAGTCTACAGAACCGTGCACGAGGATCGGCTCACGCACAGACACAAATATAAATAAATAAAAACAACAGAGCACAAGAGGGACGACGCAAATGCAGGCAGGAAGCAGCGACTGATGCAAGAGGCGTGCAGGCAGGAGCAGGTAGACGCTGAGATACAGATTCAGGTAAGACGAGAGCAACGCTGACCGACGGGCGAGGAGCGAGTGAAGATCTGTAAGAACCTTTCAAATCCCTGACATAACGGCTTCATGATTAACTGGGTCATTCAGTGAAAACCCAGTGCCTCCCACCTGAACTCCTCAGAACCAGCAGCTTTAGGATGTTTAATAAAGGTCTGCAAAGTTTTACCTTCACACTGAAACTATTTCAGAGTTACAGGTCCTTGAAGTGCACACGGGGGCGGGTTGCACTTTCTTGCGCTATTTTTTAAGTTTAATGTCCTTTACAGCCATGACATGAGGAATATCTGTGAAATGAAAGTTCAGGACGATCAATTACAAAAGTGAAATTACTTTTCCTCCAGTAATCAGTAAAGTGGAGGTAAGTGTTGGGCTGCGACCTCAGAGGCGTAATTAGCATACATGACCAGCTTTAACAGAAACAGAAACTACAGATGATTTGTTTGAGGAAAAATCTAAATAATATTATATAAAACTTTACTTCAAAGCATAACCTACATGGTGGTTTTTACTAAATGTTTCCCCCTACACACACACCAGTAAAGGCTGGGATGCTAAAACAGAGCCACACGACATCCACCGCTCACAAACCCTGAAAACTCTTTCATTAGAAGACGAGGGACCGACGACTCGTTGTGAAGGAAGGCAGCAGAAACTAGATGTGACTGAGGCAGAGCCAGCTGCCGAGCAAGCCCTCTGCCAGCATCAAACTGGAACATGGCCTCACCTTCGGCCCGCCGACCACAGGACCACCTGGGTCAACAGAGCGCGAGCACGACCCTGAAACACAACCGCGGCCCGGCGAGAGAAACCATCATCATCAGCGGAGGCAAACAAATTCAGCTGCTCTTCCAAATGTTGGCTATAAATACCCCGGGATCTTTAGCATTCTGCGCCGCAGCAAAGCGAGAGTGTCGAGGATCAATAATTTATGCAAGCAGGAGAAAGTTGTCAGATCCAACAATGCCTACAGACAGAGCGAGAGAATACAGCTTGTTTACAGAGTCGTCTCAGAGACGGATGCCATTGATTAGTCAGCACTTGACAACCACGTCGAGGAGGAAAGCAGAATTTAGTGGAACAGCGAAAATCATCGCAGGACGGAACAAGAGTATTTTTATATCAGCATCTTTGAAAACGGAGAGAGAGAGAGAGAGAGGCTGCATTTGTGAATTTCGCGGCGGTTACGCTGGTGATGAATCGGAGGGCGGCTGCCAGCAGCAGTGGCATGGCTTCACACAGGCGCTTCTGTTTCATTTCTTTCTGTAGAATCCTGGATGGCCATCAGATAAATATCTATGGTGCGCGCAGCGAGCAGCCGGGGCACTAATGACTGCTGCTCTGCACCATCATTCACTGAGTATTTACTGTAAATGTAAAGCTGCATTAAGGGATGCGTTTGTCCCCCGGGGAGCGTCTGAAAACACATCGTTTGACATGTTCACACCTTCGATAGGACACACAACAGCACCTTTACATGGAGCGACGGTTCTGAACACGCTCTGAATGCAGGTCAAATATTCCCTTTATGTTTGCTTTGGTCTCCACCAGCTGCTGAGAAAAAGGCTGTTGGTCGCTGGATGTCTGACTTTCCTCACAAGCTCGTCAATAACTGTGAGTCTGTATTTTTCAGCTCTGTTTAGAAACCAAACAGCGGCTGAAGACATGTACAGAATTAAATGTATTTGTCTAAACATGTGACTTAATGCAGTTTAGAAGCAAGTATTTTTTTAACTTGTCACTTAGTAAAAGCAGTTTTGCCAAAAGCATCCTTGCTCAGTGGTACACCGACAGTTGTAGCTGGTCGTAGATAGAAGACCGATCGTTCTGCTTGCGGTAAGGTTTTTAAATCTAATGTGCCGCCATTGCCACTTGTGGCTGCGGTGGTCTCTGGTTTTTCCTTCTCCTTTTTTTAATTGACATCAACAGCCCAGTAAATTGCCCAGGGTTCTGGTCCTGTGGTGTGGGTTTCCCCTCTGGAGCACAGCTAATTGTTTCCCTGGGGAGAGTGCAGCTGAACTCTCACCCTTAAACCCTGATAATATGATATAAGCATCTTCTGATTTGCAGCGGAAACATATTCAAACAGCAGCACGCCGTGAAAGCAGCACATTATCTGATAGAACAGATGTTTTGGGAGCCTCGAGTTGATAAAAGACTCTTAAGAGCATCGCGTAGAGCGATACATCCAGCTGAGCACCACCTTCCTTTAATGTCATCCCCGAAGAGCTGCCCAGTATGACCACAGTCGTCTCTTCTCAGCCACTGGGAGCTGCCCACTTGTAGGCTTCCACCGCCCTCGCTGCTTAATCAAAATGAGGGTCGATTTGCAGAGTTCATGGGTGCAGCACTCCCACGGCTCTCGGCCCCTGCTGGTTCAATTTAAAATGAGTCGACAATGCCGACTCATTCTGGCCCAGAGAGCTCACACCGAAACAGAGCTGATCTCTCTCCTCCTCCTCCTCCGCTACTGGCCTCATCCTGAGAGAGAGCACCATCTATCACCGCTCCCAGTCTCCGCTAGCACTTCCACTCAGGCTGAGGGATGACGGCTACGCCCCGTAGCTCAGCTCCACCAGCACCGAGCAGCGCACACACACACACACACACACACACACACACACACACTGTTGGTATACGTTACATATGGTCGATGTTGGTGTTTCACTGAGAAGCAGATATGAGTCATCGTCACCCACATACACCAGATGTCACGGACGGATGATTATGCTGCTGTAAATTTATTACAAAGCTGCTGCTGAATTGATCAGTGCTATATCAGTTGCCTCAAACATACACTGATGCTAATGTGACATTTAATCTAAATGGATGCAACTAGGCATAATTATGATGATCAGCATTACCTCTTTCTCAGGATTCAGCTGCGATGTTATCCGTGATTGACACAGACAGACATTTTGTTGTCTTTCACCAAGAAGAACAATTTCGACTCGCCCACACACTTCCATTTTTCGTTCGCCGAGCCTGATGCATACTTACTCAGTGAAACTCTGGCTGTAGGATATTTTGATGTACCCCAATCTTTCTGCAATCTCATCCAGGTGAGGCAGAAGATTAAAAGTAAGAAAAACATTTTTTAAAAATTGTAAACATGCCTCTCTTCAGTTATGCATCCTAATCACATTGCTGGGGAGAGATCTGGGCCAGATAGCACGTTTCCCTGATGCTTTTTTTTTTCAAATTTATAGACTTGACCTGCAATCTGTGCCGACGAGCCAGACACAGCATCAGTGAGGGTTAGTCAAGATTTATGATCCTTGTCTAAAGAGCATGGGAGGAGAGCTGCACACATGTACGGAGGCTGCCAGAGGGGCTTCCTGGTCCAAGCAGGAACTACTCCTGGTCAGCTGTGGACTAAAACCCACTCTTAGTGCTCTCCTATGAAGTCAGTACAGTCGTGACTGGATAACCGGACACTACATGTAAAACCTTCTTCTATGTCGGATATCAAGGCTGTCGGATTGTCAAGACGGAGGTCCAGATACGAGGAGGGCTTGATGCTGGAAGGCTCATTAGTTGTTTATATTTATTGTTCATAGTTGTTATAATAACTAGTAGTTCTGGTCCCAATAGAACTTTCTGGTCTCTGGATGTTCAGGCCCAATTAATGATGAATATTCTGTGCGGTCGGGGGACTCTTCCACCCCGGGGCAGCGCTCTGACGGGGTGGAAGTGTCCAGAACACACAGGCAGTACTTGGCTGCTGATGCTAGTTTAGTTAGCGCTCACACTTCTGTTTCCTCCATCGGTGGCGGCGGGGGAGTGGCAGATTTTTCCTGAACCTTCTCTAAATTATAAAGTATTTTTTATGCTTTCATTTTTAATCTACATCTAAACAAAAGGCAACAGACAAACGGAAACAGTGAAAACTTCCATAGGCCCACTGGTATCGGTACCGCTGCCTCCTTAAACAGCTCTTTAATGAACGGTGCTGTGTGACAGCAGCATCAACGTCCTTGCTTTGTCTGGCTGAATGCTGACTGGCAGTTCACACACAAGCGGCTGCTTCGGCCGTCGGCTATCTGCAGGTGTCTGTTTGTAGAGATTAGTGGAAGTGTTGATGATGCAAAGGGCTGCGGCGGCGCTCTCTGTGACAACGCTCACACGAGTCAAACGCTAAATAACAAGTTTGAACTGAATCAGGACTGCACTCAGGCTCTAAAACGCAGATATTTAAAGTCGCTGCTAATTTTATTTTAGGATCAATGCAGCTGGTAATGACAAATTATTAGAACTTGTTTGATTTGAAGGACATCTGAGTACAGCTTGTGGTGAAAAAGTTTAGACAGAACCTTCTGTAATTGGGCCGTATTAGAGGTCGCCTGTAAAACTCAATAGGTGATAAAGTGTCTTACCCCGGGGCCTTGAGGAGACTCTGGAGGAGAAGCCGCTGGAATGGTTTTCTGACCTGGAAAACACAAGCAAGAGGGAGAAGATAAAGACCAATCCAGCTCGTAAAGTCTATCCTGTTTACGTCATCTCCTGGATGAGGTCTTCGTGTCACACAGCTATGTACAAGCATCTTCAGCTCGGTGTTTAACAAGCTCAATTAACAAGATTATAATATCTTCCACATGCTCCGTGCACCTGGCAGCACACTTAATTTAATAGTTTGGGTAGGCATTTAATGGAATATTAGTTTGTGACAGACAAGAGTTCAGTGTAAAATGTCATCTCTTCTAATTGCTTTCCCGTTGATTGGATTTGCAGCGAACTGGCGTCCTGAGGTAGAAAAGTCCAACGTGGCGGCGTGTGCTGAAGAACTCCGGCGAAGTAAATAACTCCGCCGAACACTGGAAGACCGCAACTCTGTACAAACATAATAAATCTATCCAATTTCACACAGATCAGGAGGCAGGCTGGGATTTAGCCGCCACACTGAGTTTAAAGTCGAACAATGCTTCCTGAGATTTTTGGTCGGTAGCCATGGTAATGCTGAAATGAAAGGTTTTCTAGCATCTCTTTGTCCTCCTCTCCCACTCGTTCTCGCTCTCTGTGCTCGGCTTGACTGGCCTTTTGGAAATTACTTAAGTTGCCTGGGGTGTCGTACTGTAGCTCCCATCTGTTCAGACTACATGCACACAGAGTGGACGTGGTGTGGGACTGGCTGGCTCGCTGTCACAAATGTGCTTTGGCATCACCCCCCCTGGCAGCCATTTTGGTTTTTTGGAGGGGGTTTCCACTTTCTCGCTGCTTTAGTTCTCGATCCCATGGAGAATGCGTCTCACATCATTAGCTGGATTGATGTGCGATTGGCCGATAATTTGTGATCAATAAAATGTTGGATACGAGCACCTGTACGAGTCCGAGACTCGGGGGACCGACCCAGAACGCATTCAGCATGTAAAGATGGTGCATCATTAAAATTCCTTCAAGAGCATCGGTGTCAAAACAGCAAGACCTCCTCCAGATTTTCTTCCTCTCAGCTTATCATTAGACACAGAGTGATGCTCACACACACAACAGAGAACTCAGCGGCTAAATTATTGATCCATGAAAACGTACGGACTTGATGAGAATTTCCACATCGCTCAGTAGAAGTCACGCTAATGCACATCATAAATAAGTTAAAGGTGCATGTTGATATGAGTCAAGTGTGTTGCTTCTTTCTAACAAATGTTTGGTTGTGAGACGCAGCGAGCTCTTCATACATGCATGTATGCATCAAAGACGTGAATTAGCGCAACTCTGGGATGAGAGGAAAAAAAACCACAGAGGTCAAATGGATCAGCGTAGAAACAGAAATCGCAGCCGCATCATCTGGAAAACGAACCATTTACAGGAAAAGCAGAATGAAAAAAACATACAGAGCAGAGTCAGTGTGTTTGAAATGCTGTAATGAACTGGAGACGTTCACGCAAAACCCTTGAAGTATTCAACAAATGGGCAAACCTCAGAGAAATGGCACACGACCCTGACTAATGGGTTAGTCATATATCCTCAAGTATGCTATAAATTCAGAGGAAATATTAGCTTTGAAATACGGGTTGGACTAAAAACATTTTGTGATGAGAAATTATCTTCTGAAACATTCAAAAGAAGGCAAGTTAAATATATATATATGTAATGAAAACAATAACTGATTCAAAACAGAAACAAATACAAAGAGAACCTTTCATATTTCTATAAAATATTACAAAAGCCCCCAAATGTATGTAAAGAAAAGAAAAAAGAAAAATCTCAATGCAAACTATTAGACATCACAATTAAATTCTGAAGGGATTTGACTGGTCATCAAGCAGGAGGTATTTCATCTTATTAGTAGGGAAATGATCCCCTTTTGGGAAGAGTTCAATACGTTTGTAATGGCAATGAAGACATGAAAACCGTCAAATCCCCAAAAACTAAATCCATGTTATGAAGTAAATAATCTGTACAGCCAGAGATCACAGAAAGATGAAGCAGATTTGCCCAAAAGATAAACTTTCCAATACTCGCAATAAATAGTTATCGCCTCACTAATCCCACTCCAACGCTCCATTTTTATTTAAAGCACTGAAGAATGCAAGATAATTCTGTAAATACAGTCATGACTCAATAATCTGACACTAAATGTAAAACCTTCTTCTATGTCGGATATCAAGGCTGTCGGATTGTCCAGACGGAGGTCCAGATACGAGGAGGGCTTGATGCTGGAAGGCTCATTAGTTGTTCATTATTGTTCATAGTTGTTATAATAACTAGTGTGTTGTTAGAACACGACGCATCGCTGGACTTCACGTCTAATTAACTGGTGCGTTTGTGCAAGTTCTGACCACTTCCACCCCGGGGCAGCGCTCTGACGGGGTGGAAGTGTCCAGAACACACAGGCAGTACTTGGCTGCTGATGCTAGTTTAGTTAGCGCTCACACTTCTGTTTCCTCCATCGGTGGCGGCGGGGGAGTGGCAGATACGCTCCACCGTTACCATCCATGTTTACTTCCATAAACACTGAGCACGCTCGCTGCGTGTGACGTCGTCGTGTCCTCTTCTGCGCATGCGGGACACTTTTGGCTCGTATGAAGTTCACACAGCAGATCACATACAAGTCGCATTGAAGTGGAAACGTGAAGGAAGTCACAAAGAAATCCTCATTGAGCATCAAGTCCTGCAGTGTGAACGTAGCCAATCTGTGGGATTGTTCAGTCAGATAATACGCCGTCATCCTGATTGGTGACATTAAATGTCATGTCGGAGTCACAATCCAAGGCTGTCGCTATGTTAAGGCTGTTTTTATGGGTTCTGTTGGGTTTTCCTAAAAACCTGTCAGATAGCAGGTTTAGGATTGTTAAGGGTCGATTATCCAGTCACGACTGTATTAGCTCACCTCATATAAAAATACATTCAAAATGTGCAATGAGCTCAGAACTGTCTGGTAGAGGATGACAGAAATATTGCACTAAAGTATTTCTGAAAGTAAATAAGGAAAGAGCTCCACGTCTGTCCATCCACACAGTCGTAGAGAAAACAACATCAAGGCTGGTTAAGGTGCTGAAATGAAAGCGAATGACAGAGATACATGATACAATCCTTCTCTGAACACGAGCCTAAATCATCCAGGCTTCTTGGGCAACCCTCTGAGGACACTTCAACACTGATTAAAATGTCATTAATAAATGTTGCCAACAGCCTTCTCCACACAGCCATGAAGTAGGCCCTGATCAACACTATTCTTCTCTCCCAAGATAAGTTAACGGCATCATTAGAAGGGAAATCATTAAGAATACGAACCGGGTCCACTCCGGTTCTTTCTGCTGTCACTGGGATGGAGTGGCCGTATGTAGTGTTTACAGCGCTTTTAATCAACTCACTGACAGACAACGGAGCAAATCAGCAGTTTGGGTTTCGATAAGGGACGGTGGCACATCATTTATCTCTGCTGTTTGCAAGATGTGGAATATTTAATCAGAAGTTTGTTCCAGTGGGCGGATCCTTAACAGCTTGTTTTTGGAAAGATGCGGTAGAACAGTTAACAGGTGCAGCTCTGGTCACTCCCTTAAAATCAGACAATAAATGAAAACATTTGTCAGATGCAGAGTGTAGCTGTTCCACCACAATCTGCTAATAGTGAAAATAGCATGTTGCTGTCAGCAGGCGTCGTCTCGTCGAGTCTGAGAAGGCGTGAAGAAATGTGATGAGCTTGCAGCACAGCAGCACTAATCTGGTACAGATCTCCATCACATCCAGCTCATAGAGGTCTGAAGAAACTTGAAGATAAAAGCTGCTCAGACAAGGCTGTCACACTTCAGGCCCATCTCCGCGGCGCTGTGAATGTTCTTACTGCATCCTATTATCACTCTGCTAATGGAGGGACAGAAAACGCTGGGACTTGTTTGTGTTCCTTAGAACCACAGCTGTACCGTGTGGCGCTGAACCCAGGATGCAGTCAGACCTCCTGCAAAATTACACGCAAGGACATGATGCTGAAGTGGCTAATTTAGCTGGGCTTTCTTATTGTACAATGCACATCACAGCTACACAACCTGCAGCGGCTACACAAATATCATTTTCTTTCTGCTAAACGAGTGAATTTAGGAATTGGCTTCTCAATCGATCGCTGCTCTGTCGACTGTCTGAGTGACGATCGCTGGTCATTAATTAGGTTGTTTACCTGTATTCATTGATTCAGTGTTTGTTGCTTGTTATGTCGTTGTTGTTTATTGTTTGTTTGCAGTGTTAGTTAATAAATGAGTTGTGTATAATTATCATTGGTGCTACCATGTAATGCTTTGTTTGGGAACCGGAGGTCAATGAAATCAGAGATCTCTACTTTTAATCATAAGACTGATCAACACAAGGCAGTAATTAATTAATACTCAATCTGAAGTATTAGTAATTCATTCCCAGGTTTACATGGTGGCCGACAAACTAGTGCAATTTTAATTAAAAGTGCAATAAGCCTACATTTCTACATACGTGGCCATGTGAGGCTACATTGGTATAATTACATATATTTGAACCTGGGGAGAACTGGAGCCTGCCTCATGAAAGGATTTTGGTCTGACCTCTGCAAGGTTTGGTGAGATCCCCGGTTCGCATCCCGGTTAGAACACCCGGGATCTCTCTGTGTGGACTTCTATCTGTGCAGTGTGGGTTCTCACCGGGTTCTCCAGAGACTTGGACTCCCAAAGTCCAAAAACATGTTGAGGCTGTTTGGTGATTCTAAATTGTTTCATGTTGTTTGATTCTAAACTCGGGAAGTGTAGCCCTGTGATAGACTGGTGGCCTGTCCAGGGTTAGGGTTAGTCAGCTGGGATAGACTCCAGCCCCCCATGACCCTACGGAGGATTAAGCGGTGGATAGATGATGGATGGATGGAAAGTTGAGCAGGAGCTCTTGACATGAGGAGCAGTAGACGTTAGGGTTGTTAAACTCAGCATGGCTTCCAAACTGCTCCCCCCTCTGTCCATCTGGAAAATGTCTGCTCTCTAACTAACAATACAGACAAACTGCAGCTTCTAAACAGCATCAACATGGATCTGGATTCACTCCAGTCCCCAAGAAAACCTTTATCTCATGATTAAATGACTAACAGGCCATGCGCTCTGACATCTGTAGTCATGAAATCCTTGGAGAGACTGGTGTTGACCCACCTAAAAGACTTCCAAGGACCCCTGCTGGACCCCCTGTTTGCCTGCTGGGTAAGTACATGATGCAGGCAATATGGGACTGCACTACATCCTGCAGAATCTAGGCTCTGCATGGACATACACAAGGGTTCTGTTTGTTGACCTAAGCTCAACAACATCATCCCTAAATTCTCACAGAACAAACTCATCCAGCGCTTGGACCATCAGCACTGACGCCCCCCCAGGAAAGTGTGCTGTCTCCTCTGTCCTCTACACTCATGTCTGCACCTTAGAGGACGGGATGCTGGAGGAGTTGTAGTTCTTCCTGTCCTGTGCTGCTCTGAGCCCCTCCCACATGACCGACCTTATCTCTAGTGGTGAGCCATAGGTGAAGGTAGGAACGTAGATCAACCAGTAAACAGACGGTTCCATGTTTTGCCTAAGCTCCACCGTTACCACAACAGATCGGCACCGAGAGATCCTCAAAGTTTGAGGGACCAGACAGTGAAGGACTCCACCTTCAGCTGCCGTTCCAGCCACAATGCACCAAACTCCAACCTAATCACTACTGGTTTGTTCACAACCTGTCAACCTGACTTCTCGGCTGATGAGCCTATCTGAGCAATATTATGCAAAAATGAGTGACAACACACAAAAATATCAGCACTGGGTAGTATTGGACTAGTACGAGCTGACGACGCCGTCTGAGAGCTGACATCACATGAGGATGCAAAGTAAGGTTTGTTCAAGATCAAGAGGCCCTAGCGGACACCCAGACTCTTCACCCAGCACTTTGGCTTCATCCCTTTGCTCCCCTAAGACTGCAATCATGAAGCGTGCTAATGCAGAGAGCAGGTGGTGCCGCTGAGATAACGCTGGAGAGGTGGAGGCTGTTATAAGCAGAGGACAGGTTAGCTGGATGCCTGATGCTCAGAACTTTGGTTGATTACACCTGGGTGTTGCCACATGCTTCAGGTGCACTCTCAAACAATTAGCAGAAACAGACCACACACTCTCTGGTCCTATGAGCAAACCATCTATCATAGAGAAACTAAACTTCCTGCAAAGCTGTGACCAATGAAAAGCCTCTTACCTCTTTATTGGAGAGAAAAACTCTTCATATGAGCTGATTCTTATTCCTTTCCAAGTATAAATATTTGCTTAGAAAGCCATTATAGATTGCTTGATTATGTTTACCTGGTGAAGGTGATGAAGGTGATCTCCTCTGACGGGACACGTCTTCCTGCTTCGTCCTCAGAGACGCCTTTGGGCTAGACGCCTTCCCTTCCAGGCTGGATGACAGCCAGAACGTTATTGTATCCTTCGCTTCCGAGACCTCCTTGAGAGGAGAAAGTTTCAGACACTTCAGCAACACAACAAAAACAGTTGGAGAGTGAACAGTTCAGATTCTGCAGGGAGTGAATGAGCCAGCAGAAGGAAGAGGGAATGAGTGGTGGAATGACGTGTAGTTATTTCCAAATATCCACGTCGTGTGACAATTCACAGCAAAGGTGTGAAAAGCTAAGTCATCGTAATGTGATGAATTTTACACCCTTAAAATGTTTTAATACTAAAACGATGAGACCTGCAGACAATTATTTGGGCCTCAAAGCGTGCCGTGAAGTAGCTTTAACGGATGATGTCGCCTGACCTTGAACAGGTGGAAAAGCAGTAAAAACACACAACAATGTGGATAATGTGGAAGTTTTGTCTTCCTGGAAGCATCTGTGTCAGCGCTGAAAGGTGCTGAAAAAAGCACCTTGTTTAAACACCTCTACATGTGAGATATTCCTCTGTGCCGTCGTGTTACGTGAACTGTGCCGTGAGCTGAGAGTGGTGCAGGGCTCTGAGTTCTGGCAGACACCTCTGTGCTGTAGACCATGACTCCATGAGGGTTTGGCTTTGCACCTCCTTGCAAAACAAGCTGTATCTCTTCCCCCTTCCAGTCAGCTGACTCCAGGAAGGGACACCAAATCCCCCAACGAAGGCACTGCAGAAAGGCAGCTCTGGATGTGGAGGTAGCAGACAGCTGAAAGGATTTAAGAACAGGACATTCACACACAGGAAACATGGAAAGCAACTGCAGCAGTGCTACAGGCTCACTAAAGATTAGCCTTTCATTTGCTTTCTGCTTTGAGATCCTGGCCTGCAGTTCTGCTGTAGTTTAACCAAGGTGTTGGTCAATATGTACCCATTAGTTAACTGTTAAGTCAATCAATGTTTGATTAGTTTGCATGAGCAGGTATGGGTTTAAATCACAAGAAAGACAGTAAGAAACTCACACTGCTAGAGTGTAAATGTACAAATAAATGACAAGATAAACCTGTTAAACTTTCTACTGTACCGTCATCAATATGGAACCATTACAGACTTTTACAGTGTTGAACTGTGATCAGTTGATAAAATGGTTTGTTTACTAAACCAGGGTGAAGTATTTGATCGTGCATTATTAGACTCCAAGTAAAAAAATAAATAAATAGATAAAAATAAAACACATCATTCAATAATTTTTCCCCCTCTGTTCATCTGGTGCCTCATCATCTACCAACACACAGCTGATCATGAGCTGGAGCCCAGGTAGTCCACGTGGTCCAGGAGCAGCTGGGCTGTGTCTGGACATGATATACAATCAGCAGCATCGCCCTCCTGCAGCCATCCCGCACAAAATAAAAAAAAGCCTTTTGCTTTAAATCATCCTCACAAGGTGTCAGGGGTTCTGCTGAACTGATTAATAAGTTGGTCATTATCAGACGACTGCGATCAATCACAGGTAGAACAGGGCAGCGTAGCAGAACAACAGCTCCCTTTCTCACAGCTTGGTGGGCGACCACTTCAGAAGACAGCTAACCCAAAGCTCCCATCCAAGTGGAGCATCTCCACATGGGATGTTTACAGCAGAATGACCTCTTATGACCCTGCTGGAGGAGGCTGCATTCTTCACTGTGTCCTCCTGACATTTCTCTCCTCCAAACACCCAGAACTTTCCATACAAGAATGAAATGATGGGTTTCAAAACATGACATTAAGGAACTTTAATATCACTGGACTCAGTGATCTGTGTCGTTAGGACCAGGACTGAAGAACACCTCTCATCTGAAGTGTCTGTGAACAAAACCCACTTCTCTCTGTCACTGCCATAAAAGACACAGAGGCTTTTATCCTCAGCTTACATCAGTCTAAAGTCATATTTTTCTTATTATTGAACGTACATGCTTGTGTTCTTAGTTATATTAGAAGTTTCCTTTCATGTATCCTGAAATTCTACAATTTGAACATATGTCTACGTTTTAATTTAAGAAATTAGCTCAAATCAAATACAGTCGTGACTGGATAATCGACCCTTAACAATCCTAAACCTGCTATCTGACAGGTTTTCAGGAAAAACCACCAGAACCCATAAAAACAGCCTTAACATAGCGACAGCCTTGGATTGTGACTCCGACATGACATTTAATGTCACCAATCAGGATGACGGCGTATTATCTGACTGAACAATCCCACAGATTGGCTACGTTCACACTGCAGGACTTGATGCTCAATGAGGATTTCTTTGTGACTTCCTTCACGTTTCCACTTCAATGCGACTTGTATGTGATCTGCTGTGTGAACTTCATACGAGCCAAAAGTGTCCCGCATGCGCAGAAGAGGACACGACGACGTCACACGCAGCGAGCGTGCTCAGTGTTTATGGAAGTAAACATGGATGGTAACGGTGGAGCGTATCTGCCACTCCCCCGCCGCCACCGATGGAGGAAACAGAAGTGTGAGCGCTAACTAAACTAGCATCAGCAGCCAAGTACTGCCTGTGTGTTCTGGACACTTCCACCCCGTCAGAGCGCTGCCCCGGGGTGGAAGTGTCCCCTGACCACACCGAATATTCAGATATTCATCATTAATTGGGCCTGAATATCCAGAGAGCAGAAAGTTCTACTGGGACCAGCCCTACTAGTTATTATAACAACTATGAACAATAATGAACAACTAATGAGCCTTCCAGCATCAAGCCCTCCTCGTATCTGGACCTCCGTCTGGACAATCCGACAGCCTTGATATCCGACATAGAAGAAGGTTTTACATTTAGTGTCGGATTATCGAGTCACGACTGTACTGAAGGTGTTGGCCTCTGACCTCTCCTGGACAGTGAAGGTCCAGACCAGTCCTTGGGAGGAACACGTCCATTATTGTTTAGATGCTGATTTGAACTTGGCTCCAAAACTTTGAGTACAAATGAAAGTCAGTGGAATGCAACGGGGGTTCTTTCTACTATTTTCTTGGGGATCCTTCTTCTTTCATGATGGGTTTGAAGTTCTTTTGTTTCTACTTTCTTTCAGTGCAAACGTCTCTTAACTCTGAGCTTTGACTTTTAGTGTTTTTACTTTTTCAACACAACAATGAAAACGTGTCGTCGTGTCTCTGCTCCTGAACCAACTCATCCAGCAGATTAATTAGTTTGTTTACCTGTATTTATTTATTCCCTGTTTGTTGTTTGTTATGTCGTTGTTGTTCATTGTTTGCTTGTAGTAGTTAATAAGTGTGTTGTGTATAATTACCATCGTGTATTTCTTTGTTTGGAAACTGGAGGTCAATGAAATCAGAGTTCACTACTTAAACTAATTAATAGAAATAGTTTAAATACATGTATGAATATTCAATCTAAAATATTCCTGATGGAGACCTGAGTGGTGCCCGAACTGTAAACGAGTGCAAAAGTTTAATCACAAAGTACAGTTTACTTCATACAAGTGCTCTTAAACTACAACAGAAAACACGATGAGCCTGTTGCTGTTTGGAGGCAAAACACGCATCTCATTATGTGCTTACTGCTAACAGCTCTTCAGAGTACATTTCCTACATACCATCATGTGATTCAGCGGGTCAGGACTCCTACAGTATCGTCTTCATTCTAAATGTCATGCAGGCCAGACCACAGAGGCCATCTCACAAGGGCACCCGCCAGCTGCAGCCTTCAGCAGGGGAGCTCTGCAGATGGAGGCGCCTCAGAAGACCTGCACAGCTGCCACGGGGAGAACGGCAAAGACGGAGGAGCTCCATTATCAAGGCACGACAGGCTGCTGGTGAGCCAGGGACGGAGCACGCTCATGTTGCCTTGTCCTTGTGTGCTGCATGGTGATTTGCACCTGATGTATTTAAGTGGAACGATCAGACTTTCTATCAAACGTTTGTCTTATTGGTCGTTTCCAGCCTCAGGCCAGCTGGTGCTGATGAAAACATGAAACAGCCTTGAAGCAAATTGTGATGACTGTGCCACATAATCATCAAACCACTCGTACCTGCTTCTAAATCACACTCAGAAGTCTGTGTTTTGCTGATTCGTGTTCTGCTGGATTTGTCTACATTCGGTTCAGGCGTGACGTGTCAGCAGCAACGCCGCCAGCCTGCTTACCCCAAATTCACCTCCAACTTGAAACTCCAAACTCTGTTACAGCTGTCATTGCCACAGAATCAAAGGATATTATTTCAGGAGCTGAAAGGACAGCGACTGGAAAAAAAACACCTCTACCAGGAGGAATAATATAAAAAACTCAGCCCACAAAAACAGATTTCCAGTGAGCTTCACGAGGGGTGTTCCCTATGAAAATATTATTGCTTTCTTTATTGATTCATTTATTCTTTGTCCTCTGGCCACCACAACCACATCAGCCCACAGAAGGTGGACAGTTCACAGAGATGTGCAGTTTTACAGCTGCAGAGCCCGGAGAGGAGAACCACATCACACGCAGCAAGAAGACGACATCGCTGCTGAAACAACAAGCGCTCTGGACAAGAATAATGAAGACTGGAAAAAAAAAACAGCAACACAAGGCCAGAACCAGTCACACCACCAGACCAGGAGTCAGCTGACATCCAATCAAGGAGATCATTCACACCGATCAATAAGTCCATCTTCATGTGAGGTTTGATGAGATCTGGGCACAAAGTGTTTGATAACGTGGTTTAAATAAAATAAAAAGAAAAGATTGTGGTCATGGTTGACAGAAGAAACTGGCTCCAGTCACTGTTCAAGTCTTTTCTTCACCACTCCATCTCCCTCAACCTTCTCTGAGAGTTCCTGTGGTCTCACCACAACATGCTACTTCTGTTCCTCATCCACAACATGTCCTTGTCAGGTAAATTAAAGCCCCCAACCATTCTCTGCTTTTTTTTTGTTTTTTTTTGGTGAACAATAGCCGACGCTGTCTTTGTTTTTCTGGCAAGGGCAGTTTCTAAATGTCACTTTATTGTGCGTTTTGCAAAGTAATCTTGCTGACCAGTTAACAAAGCCCAGAGTCGAGTGTTTGGAGAGGTTAATGGACTTGACATTTCAAACGCTGCGAGTACACGGTAAACCATCTCCGGCTGAGTGACTGCCAGACAGACGGGGTAATGTTTAGTTGCCCAAACACCACAGTGACCATCACCAGCCACTTAGGGCCCCTGACAGCAAACTATCGCGCCCACGCAGGAAGTTTGGTGTCATCTTTGGATCAGCACTGAAATATAACAAACAGATTATCTTTATTTTCAGCTGAGGGCAGCTGCAAAATTGAAATAGCGTGGCGACTGTGACCACTGCGTTCGTTCGCCCCGGGCTGGGCGGCGGTGACTCTCTGCACTCAGGTATTGGCAAGTTCCCTCTGGCTCGTCTGCAGCTGCTGCAGGAATCCTGAACTGTAAATCATTTTAAGTTCATTCAGCTTAGAAACACAAGTTCCTGCTGCCTTAAAAAATGTGATTGAACTGCACTTTGGTTGATTAATTACTTCAAATCCATCTTATGAGTCATGGAAGTGTAAAACTAGCCCAGTTAAATCAATTCAACCTAAACAGGTTCATCAGACTTAAGATATTAAATGCAATAAATTGTCATACAGACAATGGTTACAGACAGACTTGCTGTTCTGTTATTTTTTTTATTTCTTTTATGTTTATGGACATCACCCTAATTTAACTGTGCCTCAGCCTCAGCAGTCGAAGCCATTTTTATTCCAGGGTCAGTACAAAGACAACCTATGGAGGAGTGAGAGCGCCAAATTACCAAAATAAATCAATAAAAGAATAATAAAATAAAAGTGGAAATAAAAAGAAGAATAAATAAATAAAATAAAAACTAAATAATGTGGCAACATAAAGCAATGTTAATCAAAAATAAATACATAAAAGAAAAGGCTAATAAAAGTAGAAATATAAAGACAAATAAATAAAATAATAAAAATAATGATCATTTTGTGGGGGTTTTTGATTATTTATTCATTTTTATTTTATTTTTAATTTATTTTTTATAACATTGCTTGCTTTTAAAGTGACATTATGAAAAATTAAAAGAAATAAAAATGAAACAAATTATTTTTAAAAAATTAAATTTAAAATTAATTAAAAAATAATAAAAATTTAAAAATAAATTAGTATTTTTATAATTTAGTTTGTCTTGCTACTTTTAGATGGATGCACAGATGATGGATGGATGGATGGATGGATGGATGGATGGATGGATGTTATATAAATGAACACCTTCAAACATTTTAAACATTTATTCACTGGTATGTGACTAACTTGTCGGCTCCGGCATGGTGCTGGCACTGTGTGTTGGATCTGTGGCTCAGATGCACACAGACCAGTCTGCTATACACTACACTATATTGCCTTTTACCCATATTGGACACATAAGTAGAGGGAATGACGCAGGAGAGCACCTCGTCCTGTCATTAAACGCCTGTTATGCACAGCTAAGAGGACCTCTCCAAAGCATCACACGTCTCAAGTGGCCCTAGATGCTGATCAATACTCCATTCCCTACAAGAGGGAGCTGGTTTCAGACCATAATTTTACCCTCAAGTAGCACAGACATTAACAGCTATTCCTTTGAATTGTAACTCCAGAAATCTATCGTAGTCATAAAACAGATAACAATATATTCCCCCGTGAGCCATTGCCTGTTTTTCCATCCCATGGAGTTGAATTAATAAGATGCTTTATATAAAACATTAAATCACACGAGTGTACTTTCAAAGTGACGATTTTGTGAAAATGATCCAAGCAGAGAAAGATCATCTGATGGCGGAGGGAGTCGCCAGCAGAAATTGTGAGGCAATTTATCCAATGTGTCGCTTTTTTCTTTTTCCGCCGCACACTCTCTGTCTCCAACATGTCAGAGCTCCCACAGAACACGAAGGAAAGAGCAGAACGAGTGTCTCGCACATGACCCAACACTCACTTCTTGTATTATTCAGTGAATATATTGCAGGAGTGATTCGGGAGCAGAAACGCTGGCTGAGCTCGAACAGAATGAGAGAGACAAAAGACCAATCAGGGGCCATTTCTATAGGGACGCCTACAGCCTCGGAAAAAAGCTTTTATCTGTCCGACACTCAATGCTTATCACACACTTTCAGTCTTCCAATCACAGGAAAGTGAGAATAACTATGTTCAAAATTGCAGTGAATAAGTGCGACAGAGGATAAAAGGGACAGAAAAAAGGCTGGGAGCTAAACACCCATCAAAACTTAACGTGATTCTCCGCAACTGCACATGAAGATCTGCGGCAAGTAATAACTTATTAAAGGTCAAAACGGGGGCTCTTTCACGCAGCTTCTCAACAACAGGACAGCTACTGCGATCGATACGGCGCCGCTGAAATGTGGAACAAAATAAGAATTCCCTTTGAGACGCAAAGCTGGTAGCGGCATGAATCACTCTGTGGTTTCAGCGCGGTGGTTTTAAAGTGCTCCGGGACAGCGTGATCTACATATGAACTGCACGAAGCGCTGACAGCCCGAGCTGGCAAACAATGGCACTGAAGGAATCTCAATTGCGGCTTGAGTAAACAAACAGGATAATAGTTTCATTCAAACCCGGCAGAAAATTCACATTATGCATGTAATCCCTCCACACAGACGGTCCTCCAGCTTAAGAACCACAATATGCATTTCCTTGACTATATGACGGCAGTGATCAATGTTGGATGTGCGTGCAGGTGTAAGGGCTTTAATGGCGTTGCAGTAAAAGCACGGCGCTGCAGGGGGCGGCCGGCTGATGTATGCATGCGTTAAAGGCCTCCAGTGAGAAGAAAGTTGCCAGCAGGGTCAGACGAATCGACTTATTCTAAGCACCACAGTAACTCAGCGAGTCTTAATCAATGGCAAAGCCTGCTGGTGACTGCAAAGAGACATCAAATCAATGGCATGATATTTCAATGGAAATAAAGTATGACTTTTTGTACTTACACTCTTCTGGGGGCAGGAAACATTTGGATTAATCAGAGGATTTGAGTTAGAAGTTGCTTCTAGAAGCGTTTGCTGCAGCGCCGGTCATTATGTCGGACAGGACAGGATGATCAATAGTCAATTTCCCCAAAGTGTGATTACACTGTTGATTTGAGTGTTAAAGGCTATATTCAAAATAAGAGTCATTAACTTTCAGTCAGGGAGCAACCGAGCACTTGTTTCAACAGCGCGCTCGGGATGAAAAATAGAAACAGAAGCCTACGGCAAAAACAAGGAAGCGGCAAACTTCTTCATGAAGTTGAAAACAATAACAGGCGATGTCACCGCGCACATAATTGCTCCAACTGGCAGAGCGTTTTCTACGGGAAGAATTCATCACCCTTGTTTAGAAGTGTGAAATATAATGGTGCAGCGTTTCCAGACAAACAAAACGAGCGCGTCTGTTTCAAACATACTACGGGGCAGAAACACAAGATCTCACGTCTGTAACCTGCAGCCACAAAACTAATCATCAAACTTTTGGGGGACACTGAGGAAAAAAAAAGGAAATTTCCAAAAGGTGACAGAAGGAAGAACTGGAAGCAGAGACGGTACCGGTCCGATTCACCAGCACTTATTAAGTGAGAAGACTATAAAAGGCTTCTTCTTACACATACCCATGACTGTAGAAACAGCAAGTCAAAGCCGCCGTCCCTATGCTGGTTTCCTAATATGTCATAATATAAAACAGGCGAGTTTGTGAAAACTGAGATAAAGCAGGAACATATTTTTTTTGAGAAGCTCAAAGAAAACGGCAAGACATGCAGCGACTCAGGGCTTTCCTGAGTACAGCAGAAATTAATCCTAAATTAGGGGGATGTGAGCATTGATGGGAGACGAAGTCTGACAGTTATTACCATTACCGCAGTCTGTTGGGCTGTTCAAGTCATTATTTCAGCCAAGACCCTGTGACAAGCACCGGCCCACAGCTCCCGCTACTTATTCTCCACAATGAGCAGCCCTGAAGGAAGTGAGAGAACATGCACCGAGATCATTAAGTTAAGAGCACTAAACCACTCACATTTTCATCCATCTGCACAAGTAGTCCAAATGAACCCAGCAGGCTACTGTGCTCGATTCAACTCGCCGAGACCAAATCAGGCCTGTGAAGAGTCGTGTTCATCCTCACATCCAGCTGTTGACGGCGAAACTTCAAGGAGATGTTCATGAAAGTCGTGTTGGCTGCACAGGCCAATTTACTGGGAACGTGCTCCTCTTCTACCAGCGTTTGGATTTTCTTCTTATTTAAAAATAAAATAAAAACCCAAGGGTTCATACAGACACAAGACGGCTACGATTCAACTGCGTTTGATTTATTTCTGGAATTCTTTTTTAAAGTATAGAAATACAGTGAAGAATGGAGATTTCCAGTCCAGTCTATTAGCCCCCAGTCTGAAGTGAGTTACTGAATGTTTAGTGTCTGTAAATACCAAGACCATCCATCCATCCATCATCTCTACACCTTCATCCTCACGAGGGTCATGGGGGGCGGAGCCTATCCCAGCTGACTGAGGGTGAAGGCAGGTTCACCTGGACAGGTAACCAGTCTATCACAGGGCTACACTTAGAGACAGACAACCAAGCACACTCACATTCACACCTACGGACAATTTACAATCACCAATTAACCTCAGCATGTTTCTGGACTGTGGGAGGAAGCCGGAGAACCCGGAGAGAACCCACGCTGCACGGGGAGAACATGGAGACTCCACGCAGAAAGATCCCGGGTGTCCTCACCGGGACGCCAACCGGCGACCTTCTAGCTATGAGGCCACGGTGCTAACGGTGCTAACCACCGAGCCACCGTGCAGCCCAATACCAAGTCCTAATCTGATATTATTTACTGAGACAACTTCAAGCACATTAAAGTTACTAAATCCAATCCAATGTGCTCGTATATGCTTGACAACAGAACAGCTCTGCAATATGTGAGAAAGAAAAAATGCATTTTGGTATTCAAAGCGTTCCTCAGTGTGGTAAAAAGTTTCGGTTTGGCGCTATCTCAGATATACTGTTGAACGACAAACACAAAGATTTCCACGACGCTTAATGACCTCCGGCCAACGCTCACGAGACGAGCTGGGATCGACGAGGACGTCGATGCTCTGCTCCAGCAGTGAAACAAAGCTGCCCCCAGAATAAAACGGCAATGTCAGCAGAGTGTGAACGCCACTGTGCTCAGTTTGTGTTACCAATTAATTAATTAGTAACCGATAATGCTGCCAATTAATAATTAAGAAACCATTGTAGACTTTGCATACCTAACGCCACAAACTGTGCTCTCCCTTCACAACACCTGTGTAACAGCAGACTAGACGGTTTAGGTTTGTGCCGATACCAATCAGTTAAAAATGCCTTGAACGGCCTCGGTACTGATCTCTGAGATTGGATTAGGACGTCCTCATGGAACGTGTCCACGTATTATCAGGTCAGTTAGAGTCTAGAGGCTCAAGATCGAAGGCATTAAACACCACTTGGTTGTGGACCAGTTCTGTGCATCTACATAACTAAGGATGGGATGGCCATGGAAGCTGGTACAAGGGTTCATGGATCCTCTGACTAATGTAATGAGGTTTAGTTCAGGCATCTGTTCCACGCAGGACAAACTGTAATGATCTGGGTGATCAGTGTTTTCAACTTTTGTCCAGAGCTTTTGTTATTTAATGACTAAATACCAAAGAAGTCATGACATTTCCATTTGCCTGAGTTGTTCTAAAAAGAAACTACAGCAAAGGAGACACAGGAAAGACAATAACCTTTGCACAGAAATCTTATTTATGACTGGCGAGGGGGAGAAGAATCAGTCGACTGCTCGTTTAAAATAATTCAGACATTAAACCGAAGCAGTAATATGAAGTACCTGAGCAGATTATCAATTCCTCATTAGAGCAGCAGAGCAGACATACCTCCTCACATGAAAATTAAAATTACCTCAAGATAATGATAATAAGATCACTTATGACTACCAAATCACCTGCTGAAAGTTAATGACAGCCACAGTCACACTGGAGTCTTACAGCAGGCAGATGCCTTTTCCACACAAACTCGACAACATGACATCTGATCCTCCTCTAACGAATCTGGTTGTGATATTTTCATCTTTGGTGTGTTGGCATATTTTAAAAAATCTCAAAGATTTGTCTGTTTTGCTCTCGTTGTGGTCGAGGGGAGAGCTAAAAAACAGACATTTGTGCAGCTGCTTGGGCTTCAAATGGCTCTGATTTAAATGAAAATCATTCATGTCTAGGCTGGAAATCATCTGTATAAAAAGCAGGGCCTCAGTCTGAGGTGGCCATTCACAAGACAACCATTAGATGTGCAAACATCATGACCAATGCCTCTCTGGCTGCCAGGGCACTGCATCCGTCTGGAGAAGGATGGCACTGCTGGCAGCCACTGACAGCGTAAGACTCACTCTGGGCCTATCGCAGGGGGAGATTGATGCACTTCTCAGCGGGGGGAGAACTGACATTCATTTTAATTAGGCGGGCGAAATATTGTCTCTGCGGCGTGCAGCCTCCCCTGCCTCATCCTCAACTTCTCCTCTCATTGTGAGAAAGGAAGCTCCAGGGAGCAGCGACCCCCAGAACAGGCCTCAATCAGCTAAATATATCACTTCCAAATCCTGATGACATTACTTTGCTTAAGATGTTTGATTAACATTTAATTAACATTTGTATGACATTTTAGATCTGAACCAAACAAATGTATAAGTGATTTGTTTGAGGGTGAGGTCCCCACCGGTGGGACGGCTCGCTGTTCACCAGTCATGTAACGTACGTAGTGATGAAACCTAAGACCGAGGGAGGGGTCGGTAAGCTCAGAGGACTGTGTCATTGTTAAAAAAAAAAGGCATTTTAATGAGCAGGTGATTGGGGAGAGCTTCACTCGGCGCTTTTCATTCGGCAAACATCATTAAAGCCTGCAGGGGCCCACAATAACCATGCAACTCACACAACAACAAGCTGCAGCCAGCAACACACAAACAGCCACTTAAGAGAAGTCACAGGAAAAACACACAACAATCTATACAGCATGTACCTGTCGGTGAGCCAATTAAAACCCAAACAAGAGTCTCTGTGGCGCAGAGGAGAGCCGTACACCAACACCTTTAATAAACCCAGCCTCTAGCCATGTCACTGCTTTCTGCTCCACATGCTGTTTATCTCCCATCCCCTGGCAGTGACATCTGAGGCGGAGAAATGATGATTAAGAAAGTGATATTTGTTGTATAACTAAAACACTGGAAGGCTTATCAAACACCAAACACATTCCTGTGGAAGATTCAGGACCAAGATGACTAAGCCATCAGAGCAGAGACCTGCATAGGTTCAATATTACCAGTAGGGCTTTCAACACACAGCGAGAGGAGCAGCTCAGTGTTTATTTTTCTATTATTTGCCAACTTTAAAAGGTACAGAGACACGGTAGATGAACACCTACAGCACAGCAGGCTTGTCAAGTTTTAGATTTCTTCACATGTTGAGTCAGCATTGGTCTGTAGCAAGAACTAAAGAACGGAAAGTCACCAACGTTATTATCCATCCATCATCTCTACACCTTAACCCTCACCAGGGTCATGGGGGCGGAGTCTATCCCAGCTGACTCAGGGTGAAGGCAGGTTCACCTGGACAGGTAACCAGTCTATCACAGGGCTACACTTAGAGACAGACAACCAAGCACACTCACATTCACACCTACGGACAATTTACAATCACCAATTAACCTCAGCATGTTTCTGGACTGTGGGAGGAAGCCGGAGAACCCGGAGAGAACCCACGCTGCACGGGGAGAACATGGAGACTCCACGCAGGAAGATCCCGGGTGTCCTCACCGGGACGTGAACCGGCGACCTTCTAGCTGTGAGGCGACGATGCTAACCACTGCTCCACCGTGCAGCCTTTATAAGCTCTATATAGCTAATAAACATGCTAGCAACAGTCATGATTTCAGCCGACAAACGAGTTAAGACGGAGCTACATGTTTCTGGCATGAATGCTCTGTGACACATGCAACGACAATAAAGTTCTGATTGATTGATAGATTGATAAATGCAGGTCTGTCAAAACACGCTGGAACTATCACCGTGATCCAAACAACAAACAGAGAACACTTGCACAGCAGCATTATGTCAGCACAGTCACTCATTACTCATCACTGTGCTTCTCTGATTTTCAACTACGCTGTTTTTACTGACTAATTAATTTCAATCAATATCACTGTGTTGTAATTAAGGCCCCGGGTTAAATAAAGGCCTGACTCACTGTTTTAAAGTGTAACACAACAAGCATCATTCATGTCAGACTCCTTCTCTAGTCTTTGATGAAACCTCTTCTAAATTAATGGTTAAAATGGGTGTAATATAAAAGAAGTAAAAAATAAAGAAATCCTTTACTAGCCCACCTACACGTAAATGGCCCTCCAGCTTTATAAGCAGTAAGAATTTTATCCATATTTATCATCAAGCAAAACATTTTGCATGATTCTGCTCCTCAAAGCCCGTCTCTGAGACAAATGGCAGCTCTGCCTGAGCCTGGTTCTACTGGAGGTTTTTGTCTTCGTTCCTTCCCAATGTAAGGAGAAGAACATCAGTTTGTTACCAGGCACATTTCAAAGCACCACTCAGAGAATCCAGAGACCCTTTCTTACAGCTGTAAATTTGGTAGGAGACCATTTTAGAAGAGAGCTAACCTCCAAACGGAACATCTGCAGGAGGAGGCGTTCACCGTGAAGGAGCACGACATGAGGAGGACGTTCAGGAGTGTGAACACCAGGAAGGCTTCAGGACCAGACGGGCTTACTGGATGCTGACCAGCTAGTGCCTGTGTTTTTGGTATTTTCAACCTCTCTTTGTGCATCATCCCCACCTGCTCTAAACAGTCTGTTGTAGTCTCTGTCCCAGAGAAAGGCCGGCCCACCTCCCTGGACAACTTCCACCCAACAGCCCTGACATCTGCAGTGATGAAGGGTTTCAGTAGATGGACAAAAACGTCATCACCTCCTCCCTACCTGACACCCTGGACCCGCTTCATTTGCTTATCACCCCAACAGATCCACAGATGACTCCACAGTCTACCTGCTCCACACGGCCCTCGCTCACCTGGACGCCAGGAGGGGAATCTATGTTAGGATGCTCTTTGTGGATGACTCACTGGCATTCAACACTATAGTCCCCTCCAGGCTGGTCACCAAGCTGAGAGACGTTGGACTAAACCCCCTCCTGTGCAGGTGGGTCCTCAGCTTCCTGTCTGGCAGACCACAGGTGGTCCCAGTGGGCACCCACGACTGCGAGGCCACATAGGAGAACATCATCATGAAGTTTGCTGACGACACGGCTATGGTGGAGCTGATCTCCAACAAGGACGAGAGGTCCTACATGACGGGATCAGTCACTTGGAGGACCGGTGCTACCTGATCAACCTTCAGCTGAGTGTCAGCAAAACAAAAGAACTGAGTGTGGACTTCAGCAGGAAACAGCAGAGGAGCTCTGTGCCACTTATAACCAGCAGCACTCAGATGGAGAGGGTGAACTGTTTCAGATACCTCCGGGTCAGCATCTCACAGGATCTGACATGGACACACTAGTGAAGAAGGCCCACCAGCGTCTCTTCCGCCTCAGATGCCTACGAGACTTCAAACTCCCCGTCAGGTTACTCATGGATGTCTACACCTGCACCACAGAGAGCATCCTGGTGGGTAGCATCACCACCTGGATGGGCAGCGGAACAGAACAGGACTTCTTGGCTCTCAGGAGGGTGGTCTGCCAGGCTGAGCGTATCGTCAGAACCACCCTCCCCCACCTACAGGACATCTAGAACAAACGGATCCAGGGCCTTGAAAATCATCGAGCAGCCCAGTTACCCCGGAAACAGACTGTTGTCTCTGCTGCCTGCAGGTAGATGGTTCTGCTGCCACGAGGCCGACACAGAAAGGATGAAGAAGCCGTTCAGAACAAGAGCTGAACAGGACTTTCACAGTCACTTTATGTTTTCATCCTATTCTGCAGCCACTTTATATTTTAAATATGTAAATCTTTACACCCAGTTGTAAATACTGCTTCACATTTTCTGTTATATTATACTGTGGATATGCAATATAAACCATATTATCTATACCTACGCAGACTCTTTGTTTTGTGTGTCCTTTGTCTCTTTTGTTACGTTGCTGAGTGTGTCCAAACCGGATCAGGTACACAAAACCTTTTCCTATGCACTGTGCCATGTACAGCTGGGTATCTAACGAATACATCTAATTTGATCTCGTTTTTATTCGATTTGTAAGTCCACTGACAGCCTTCTTGGAGACAAAGTGAAGATAACCACACCTCTGGAGAAGAGGAGGTTGCGTTCTTCGCTGTGACCTTTTTCTCTCCTTCCAACACCCAGAACTGGAACAACACGGCAGTGACAATCGCAAATCTGGACTCAATTTATGATCGGACAGGTTGATGAGGACCGATATTAAAGAACACTCACATCTCTTCAGCAAGAGACTAAATAGACTGGTGAGGAGCGCCACCACAGGTCATTCCTTCCAACTGCGGTACGACTTCACAGCATCAGCATCACTGGCTGATGTTGACCAAATGGACAAAACTGACAGTTCATGGTCATGAATTCACTTTTGCACAATCTGTTTTTCTTTTTCAGTGTAAACATTGTTAATATTAATTATTGTTATTTCTTGTACTTTCTTTCTATATGTTTGGATGCTGCTGTGGTGTGTAAATTTCCCCCAATGGGGGATCAATTAAAAATTATTCTATTCTATTCTTTTCTATCTGTGTTTGTGAAGATGCACACACATAAGACACAAACACAGTACTTCCCTCTGTCACTTTTATCCTCAGCATATATGATTCTAAAGTCTGATTTGTCTTACAGTTGAATGCACATGCTTGTGTTCTCAGTTATATTAGAATTTTGCTTTCTACAATTTGTTTTTGCATATTCAGACTTAGGAGCTGTATGAGATAAAGACATCATGTTTGATATCATTTCACAGACCTTTGATCATTGTAGATGTTTAACAGCTGAAATTATATGTTTAAGAAATTACCAGAAATCAAGTCATAAAGGTATCTGACCCCCCGACTTCTCATGTATAGCTAATATCAGACCAGTCCTTGGGAGGAACACATCAGTAGTTGGTTAGATGCTGATTTGAATTTGGCTCAAAAACTTTCTGTATAAAAGAATCACTGGACTGAAATCTTTCAACATGTAACCAGGGCTTTTACATGGGCTGTTCTTTTTTGTTTTAATTGGCCTTTTCCCACTACATGTTATGGGCTTTTTCTACTATTTAAGGGCTGTTCCCATGACGATCACTGGTAATTAATTTGTTTACCTGTATTCATTCATTTACTGTCTGTTGTTTGTGTCGTTGTTGTCTTGTTGTTGGTCTGTAGCCGTAGTTAATAAATGTTTGTGTATTTCTTTGGTTTTGAACTGAATCAATGAAATCAGAGTTCACGACTTCTGGTGATAAGACTCAAGATCAATACTTGTAGATTTGAAAATGTATTAATATTAAATCTTAAACATTAATAAATAATTTCCAAATTGAAAATTGGCTGGTGCCCCTGATAAATCAGTTCAGTTTTAATCATAAAGTGTAGTTGTGCTACGCCACTGTTGCCAAACACTTCCAAAGAAAACAGTGAATGCATTCATTTCTCTGTTTAGAATACGACGTAAAGTGCTGTGAGATTACATATGTGAGAATTAACTTTCTGCACAGTCTCTCTACACTTTCAATCACAGACGCAGAGACAGTTTTCTTCCTGAAGAGGGCAGGAACAGCAGCAGCTCAGCTGTAGAGCTACAGACACTGAAACAGCCCGTTTAAAACTAAACTATAATATAAAGCCAGCAGAAAAATGTAAAGGAACATTTCTGGGGACATGTGAGACTTTCATTATCTGACGTAACTAGATGTGACTACACCGCTGGAATATGCACATCCATCTGTCTCTATCTACACCTGCGACACCACCACTCTCTTAAGGCTCCACACAGCAGCTGGGAGAAGCTCCAGCCCACCGTGACCCTAAAGCAGCGCATAGATAATGGATGGATGGATCCATTAACACGAGCTAACCTTGGAGCTGCTGAGGCCACTGATGTGCAGAAACACTTGTTTAGATTCGTGTAGAAATCCAGACTATGGGGAAAAAAAACACAATTGGCATTAAACTATTTGACAGTGTCGTTGTTTGCAGTAACAGTGAGACCTAAAGCAAGAACAGCCCTGTGACGAGACTGACTACATTAATAATAATAGTAATGGCTGAAATGCTTAAAGGCTTCTTGTGCTGTTGCTCGTTGAAACATCCTGACTGATGCTCAATCCAGAGATAATTCAGGATCTGGGGAATTAAAAATGTCTCCATGAAGTCTGTCAAATATTCTTTGTCACAGATGTTTCTGGTTTGTAGTTTTACATCAAACCACAGACATAAGTGAGACAACAACCATGAATGCTATGCAGTGCTGACTTTGTTTACTACAAATGTCCAAGTTTTATGTTTTATAACTTTGCTTTATATAACGTATGAGGAATGGGCTCGCTGCCAGATCCAGCCCAGCGTCTGCATATACTCAGATGAGAGCTCAGTAAAGGGCAAAACAGTGAGTATGTTTAAAGGTCATGCATTAATGGCTGCCCTTCCTCAGACGCTCAGTAATCAGCTGTGCAGCTCTGCGAGCCCGGTCGGGGTCAAAGGTAGCACAACATGAGAAAAATTCTGCGGGTGACACTTTCATTACTGGTTGAGCACTTGGCCCAGTTGCTCAAACGGAGAACCCATTTCAGCAAATGACGCATTTCAAAACTGCCAACATCCTCTCTCAGCGACACAAGTTTGCTGTCGTGCAACAGCTTCGGAGCGTCGCCAATTACTGTTCCGAGGATGCGATTCTCGTCTGACAGTCTCTCAGAAACATAACAGTGGTAAGCGAGACAATGAAACCGAGCATCTCCTCTCAACGTGGCCCTCCCTTCCCCTCCGTCTATCCATCTATCTGCTTTGCTTCTGTCGTTCTGAGGCTGTGACCTACAAGCAGTCACTCATTCCCTGTGTCGGTGTTTTGGATGACTGCAGCTGTCACACCCCCCCAACAAATTGCTTCCTGGCAAAAGGACAAAGCTGTCCAGGCCAGCGGCGCCTTCTTCCCCCGATTTCCCCTGGACCAGCCCCCCATTAGTGATGAGCCAGTGCTTGTCAGCAGAAGAAGGCAGACAACAATAAGCTCCATCGTCTCGCATTAAGTCATTATGCGTTTGTATTACTTGGCTCAGTAGATGAGCGGCGCCGAGCGAACGGTGGTTGAGGAGAGGCAGAGACCGGCGAGCAGGAGCGGGGTAGAGACGTCTCAGATGAAGTTACGGCAGGGCTAAATTGGTGCTGACAGAACACAATTAGGAGAGCCGTCACCGCCTCACGTCAGTTGTCAGTGACCCAAGAATCCTCACAGGGAGTAAATCATGTCCTGTGGTAGGCGTCCACTTACACTTTTGAGTGGATAACTAAATGCATGATGTCTAATGATGGATACCATTTTTCTGCTTCTCAAACAGATGAACACGTCAAAGCAGCTCAGAGAGGAGCGATTAAAGAGGTCGAAATATTTTGCAAGTATTTGCTCTTCGGGCTGCGGTGGCTCAGATAAAAGATGTCTGATTCTGTAATGTTGGTGAATGGAGCCAGAAATCCACCACATATAAATGGTCA
>NW_007577916.1:133417-137772 GCF_000690725.1 Stegastes partitus
CTCGGAAATTTTAAGCAGAGAAACCCAACAAATCCAAAAAATCTAAGCGGTATTAAGGATAAAACATTCACCTGCAGCAGAACTGTATCAGTCCATATAATCACTATGTTGTATTACGATGTCTAATTAGAGGCATTTTCATACTACAAAACAATAAAGTGCCTAACTGAGTAAATACAGTAATATTATAGTAAAAGACAGACGGAATTATCATCCTTATGTTGTGGTTCATCATAATTACAGAGCATAGCAGCGAGTTAGCAACTAATTGCATCTGTCAAGCATACTTTCACTCTGCCTTTCTTTTCCCTTCACAGCTTTTTAAGGTTTCTCTCTCAGTCGGCCACAGAGTGATGTGGAAAAGTGTGCTGGAGTGGACATGAAAGGACAGAGCTCCCCTGTGGGCAGCCCATCAAGGCATAAGCATCGAGAGGTGTGCCGGGCAACACAATGGAGCCCTTGATGAGGACGGGATAAGACACAGAGAAGGAAATAGCAAGACGGCGGACGGACGGGGAAAAAGGAAAGAGGAGGAAGGCAGGGAGTGGACATGTTGTATTTGACTGCAAGAAAAGTTGATTATTTGAAGTTGGCCGGCCCCAGACACCCTCTGAGAACAGCCTATCAGACAAATTCCCAGTTCCTCTCCTCTCCCCAGCCTCCTTCATTTAAATTGTTATCTCCATCCCTCTGACTGCTGCTAAGGAGCATGAAAAAAGTCTGCTCAAAGGCTCTGAGAGAGAGAGGGAGAGGGAGGGAGAGAGCATGTGACACTGAGAGACAAGGCAGCAAGAGCAACCCAATCACAACTAAAATCAAAAATACCAAAGAGGACAAATGACGACACCGCATGATGTTCTGTCTTCATAACCACAGGCAATGAGGGCAATGCAATTTTTGCAAAAAAGGAGGCCATCCTTGTTCTTTGTCTTAGGCTGAGAAGCAGACCGGCTTTTAACACAAGCAGACGTGCAGACGGTCTCGGAGCACCGGGTGATTGCCTCTGGATTGCAGCGCTAATGTTTTCAGAGAGAAAAGGGATTTCGACAAAATTGTTTTACTCTTTTCACCCACCTCAGCCCCTTCAGAGTACATCAAAAGACATAATTTTATTTAATCAGAGAAAAGAACAACAGTGAGACAGACTGGCATGTTCCTGCCATACGAGCCTCACAGCAGAGAAGGCTGCCTCATGTGGCACTACACAGCACCATCTAGTGTCGGCCTGTATAGCACAGCATCACATCCACACCACTCTACATCATTCTATGTTAAATAACTTAATTTATTTCATTTCATCTTTTTTACTTGTATCCTAGATCATGTAATGTGTAAGAAAGAAGTATATTATAACCATCCAACAGAAGTGAGTACACCTCTGTGCAACATCGAATAAATGATTCAAAACTCTGCCAATGATTTCATAACTAACAGATGAAATACACGATATTAAAACACAGGCCTCAGAGTATGAACTCAAGGAAGTAAAAGTCAATATACCCGTCTTTTATACTTGGTATGTTCCTGTATATTTGATGACAATCCTCCTCGGTATTGAGGATACCAGTTTTGAACAAGTTTCTAGAGAGTGGTTAGCATCATCGCCTCACAGCTAGAAGGTCGCCGGTTCACGTCCCGGTGAGGACACCCGGGATCTTCCTGCGTGGAGTCTCCATGTTCTCCCCGTGCAGCGTGGGTTCTCTCCGGGTTCTCCGGCTTCCTCCCACAGTCCAGAAACATGCTGAGGTTAACTGGTGATTGTAAATTGTCCGTAGGTGTGAATGTGAGTGTGCTTGGTTGTCTGTCTCTAAGTGTAGCCCTGTGATAGACTGGTTATCTGTCCAGGTGAACCTGCCTTCACCCTGAGTCAGCTGGGATAGGCTCCAGCCCCCCCGCGACCATAGTGAGGATTAAGCGGTGTATAGATGATGGATGGATAGATGCTGTTTTCCAGTTGCTCTTTGCTGGTGATGTTTTGTTGCTCTACCTTCCTCTTTAAAAAATATTCAAGTGAGGCAACACATTTGGCCCGGTCACAGCTTTCTTTTTCTTTTTCTTCTTTGGAAACCTTTTTTTTTTTTTGTTGACAGCGTGTTGACATCATCATGCTGGAATATTCCCTTTCCTGCCAAACTTCTGCAGCCTGGGACTCATCTCATCCACACACATCCATGGTGTCGTCATCTTCATGCAGCTCTTGATCATCACACACAACTGTTTTTACTGTCAGGATTATGCATTCACTGTGCTGCTCCTGGCCCCGAGTCAAATAAACGTCTCTGGGCTCATCTGACCAAAAACTGTACTCCTAATATTCATTCACTATGGTTCTCTCCTTGTTGTCTTTAGTTTATTCCTGTAGTTTTCTGCCACAGAGTAAGCCAGGGTTTTGTCTTGGATGCCACGTTCACAGAGGCTGACATTACAGAATGTCCTTCACACTGTTTAAACTGTCACACAAACTCCAGTTTCCAGTGATAACATTTGTGGCCAGTCTAAAGCACCGGCCCATCTGTTTGACACCGACAGAGGCTAACTGGAAATCACTCTTGATTTGGTTTTAATGATCGCAGGTTTTCTAACTTGTGTGTCAAAGATCTCGAGTGTATTCACCTTTGCTGCATTGAGTCTGTATTTACTAAATTGACTTTTTAAAATATGCTCATAAGAGGAAACCCTTCACTGTTCAACTTCAGAAATATTCATACGATTTTAAATCATCTGACATTTAAGCGACATTGCACGTGGGTGAACTCACTCCTGTTGCATCCTGTACTAACTTTTACTGCTTTTATTTCAAGTCTTTTCAGGTTTCAAAACATCCTTTTATCTTCCATTTTCCCTTTTTTTCAGTACTTAAGGTCAAACTCACACTTGTAGAGTTTTCAACAACTTAAGCTGTACCTGTTAAGACATCAAACCGCTTTCATTTAGCAAATTTTAGCAAATTTTTAAGGGTTTTGGTCTAAATAAGTCTGTGCAGGTACAACTGTAGTGTTATCTTAAAAACCATCATTGCTCATAGACTCCAGCTAATGGTAGTAGCCAAACTGAATGGACTCAGATTACACACCAACGTCAAAGGTCAAGGACTCTGGTGCTTCTTAAGAAGATAACTGCACCATAATTTCTGTTTTTAGACACATTCCTCTTCTTATTTCTATTTCTACACGTCAGTCATCACTCTGACCAGGTCCAGTGATCACATACTGAGTCCCAGGTACCAGGTGGAACCAGTTCTGACTTCAGGATGTGACTGCAGACTGGGACGTCCTGCCCACTGACTGCATCAACCAGCTGGTGGACAGAACGCCACCACTGCTCCACGTCAGGGGGCCAGACTCAGTATTAGTGACATTTAAAGAGTGATATTGGACATTGTGATGCATTAAATCCACTCGAATGTGTGTTTCCTGTTTGAAAAAGTGAAACAAAACCTCCAATCCTGTTGTTCAGTTGTTCAGTTTAGTTAAAGCCTGAATACAAAGTTAAGCAAAACTGTGATTTCATTTGTACTGTGGTATGTATTGTGTGTACATTGTGATATCAATAAAGTTTCTAGGGGATATACACTGCAGTAACTCTGCCTAAGTAGGAGCCATAGTTAGAAAACGTCCACTTCAAAGCAACTCGATTGTTTTATTTTTTGTCAGCTTAAGCACCACCAGAGCTGTTCAAGGGCTTGAAAAGTCTTAGAAGAGGTTGTTGGCGGCAATCAGACATGAACATTCACATTTGTAGCTCCCGAGTGGTGTCAAGTGGTGTGAAGTCTTGTTGACAGTGCACAGCTGCCTGCCCTGAAGGCACACCTTCGCTCAATACAGCTATAACACCTCAAAAGCCTCAAATCTCTGACAGCTGTGACACAGAGCAGGGACACAAACACTGTCCCATCACGCTCTTCTTCGGTAGCCAAAGATACAGAGCATGAAGTGGTAGCAGTCGGCTGATAAAACGGGAGCTCTATGCGAGGGTGGCTGGCTTGTATCAAACCCTTATCACTCAACGCCCGAGACACATCGGCCTCTGGATTAATACTCACAAATACAATGTGCACAACACACACACACACACACACTCCACCCCCACACAGAGACAAAAAAGACTCTCCACTCATTTAATATCCTTCAGCTCATTAAACATGCAAATATTCATGCCAGTGAAGGTGAAGGTGGTGCAGCAGAGTGCGGTCGGAGATCTTTTTTTGAGTCAGCCTCCCTTGCTATTCTGGGATGATGATGTGGATGACAATTTGATGGTCCTATCGGGTTTATTAGAATTTCTGAGCTTGGGTAAACTTTTTCCAACTCCAGTGGGAGTGAAAACGCTCTCAGTGAACTTCACAGAAACATGTC
>NW_007577916.1:139524-142908 GCF_000690725.1 Stegastes partitus
ATTCAGATTAAAGCGTTGCTAGTTCTGTGATTCTTTCCTTCATGGCTGCTTGTGCTGACACCACAGCAAATATTTATCCATTTTATAAGCTTGCATTTTTTGTTGGATGAACACAAAACTGATTTTGATGAAAGCATGTTTATGATCCTCAGTGTGATGTGCTGGGAACATAAAGTTTATTTCCAGGACCGGTAGTGAATCTCAGGTATTATACTGGCAACTGTATCACAATGTGTTTCTCATTCACCCATCCACTCACACACATTCATACACCAGTGCAGGTTGGGAGCAACTTCGGGTTCAGTGTCTTGCCCAAGGACACTTGGACTATGGAGGAGATCGAACCAACAACCTTGTGACTGGAGGACAACCCGTTCTACCACCTGAACCACAGCTGCCCCGTTATTATCATCCACCAGCCCCAATCAAAACCCAGTGGTGGACCTTGTTGACATGTTCATACGGTGTTGGTATACGCAGAAACAATGTCAGAGTGTCCTAACGAACCAATCCTGGCAGCTTTTAGGGCGTAGCGTTCTGCGTCATCATTCTTCTTCAGAATCGGTTTCCGTTTTCAGCATCTACGGCTGAATTTCTCCAACATGACAACCTGCCGTTGTGTGCCATGGTACAGTATTAAAGCAGAGTTGTGGGAGAGCTGGTGTGCTCGAGCAAGCAGCAGAGGGGTGAGTGTAGAAAGAGTCAGGATCTCATAGATACGCACCGCCGAGAGGAAACAACAGTGTAGAGTCACAGTTCAGCCGCTTTAAGGCAGCAAGAGATTATATTCATGGAAAAACTTCCAGCTTTGATACACAGAGATGAGTTTTTATGGGTTTAATCAATGACGAGAGAGGGACTTCATAATAAATGTTCAATAAAACTATCCAGCCTCCCCTCTGGCGGGATATTTACGCTGCTTGATTTTTCCCACTCTGACACAGACATCAGAGTTAGAGAGTTTTAAAAGACTGATAATTGATAGAGTAGATCCTCAAACATTTCTTTTTTTTTACTGTAAGTCTCATGTGTCAGCTCATGACTGCCGTGGTGACAGAGAAAACATTATAATACGACTGGAAATCTTCCGTCTAGATGTAAATGGAACAGCAAGTGGAGAAAAACGGATCACTAGCATCACACTTTGCAGTGCATCAAAAAACCCACAACTGTCAGAAACCTTAAATTCCACCAAATTCTCAGAAAGCCTTTTAACAGCCCCAGAAAATCATCCTTATGCGAGCTGCATTTCAGCAATGCAGTAATTTTTTCTAAGAAATAAAGTGAGCAATGCCTGTAGGATAGAGTCAGCCATCACCTAGGCAACATTTACTTGAATTTACCGTCCATTTCCTCCTTTCTACTTAAGCCTGAAAATCCTAACTTAGGCAAAGTGGTGAACCTCCACTGCCTGAAACATCAGCACAGCTCAGAGTGATGGGCTGAGACTCCTGAGTTAATGCTTCTGATACTTTACTGTTATTGCCATGCGACGGCGTTGGTGGTGATTGCTCTGGCACAGCGCGGTAGCTCAGGTCCAGTTAAAGAACAGAGAAGCTCGAGCATACGGCCACAGTACGGCGATGCAGCAACACAGACAAAAGGAAACGCATGGATGTGAAAATAAATACAGTCATGACTCGATGATCCGACACTAAATGTAAAACCTTCTTCNCTGTGTGTGCTTAAAGCTCATTTCCTCACAACTGAAACAAACGGTCTCCATGCAGATGAGCAGACAGTCGTATTATTTTTAGCCACTGAAGCGTACGCTGCGGTTGGTTGGACTTCAGTGGTTCTGTGACATTTAATCTAGTTCTAACAGCAGGCTGTGGTTCTGAGTGGCACGTCTGAACAACTCTTTGATGGACTCCAATAATATTTTTTTTGACAAACATCATGATGGAGTGGAACAGTTTTGCTGATCCTCTGGTTTGTCATCCAGCACCATCATTATATCAGAACATGAAGTTGCTCAGTGACTAAATGGATGCATGTTTTAATGACACTTCCAGCAATTCTAAAGAGTAACCAGCTTAACTGTAGACTCTCAGTTTGCATCCATTTTTCATTCCCCAAAGCACAAAATATAATATTAAGAGAACATTTAAGCACTTCGGAGCTACTCCTCGTGGGAGTTGTCATATGTTTCATGTGCCAGAATAAACGAATCCGGACAAAAAAAAGTGCTGCAAACGTCCATTATGTGTCAACAAGTGCATGAAGTGATCGCTCTCATCCACAGCAAAGGGAGAGAGAGGGAGAGGGGGACAGACTGTTCATTTACAACAGACTGATTACCTGTCAAGTGGTTGCAGAGGTAAGAATGGGTGAATTAAATGCAAATGTACCGAGCCGTTCTAATGACTGAGTGGCTGGTTGTTTTTCTGCTGCTTTTAATTGCCGATCTGCTGACCCCTGCTTGTATAAGGTACAACACACAGCGGCACAGTGAGAGCCCAGCCTTGGCGTGCATTAAGTGTTAAAGTTTCACCCACACACATAATTACCTCAGTCTCTCTGTGGTTTTCCGAGCTGTAAGCAGTTGTTAAATGGTAGGGTTTGAATTTGGAATTTACATCCCTGGGGAAATGTTGGCTGTGTGGGTCTGTAGGAGACGCCTGTTATGGGTCTATGTAAGTCAACAGAAGTACGATGTGACGAGGCTTCAGATTTTGTCAGTCACAGCCGCGAGATTACAAAAGATTTTGTCATGCCTCTCAAAGAGCATTAACAACACACACTACTCGAAATACATCAAATAAGTGTCTCAGACAGCATCCCATCAATGGGACTCCTATAAAACAATGTTCCTCCCAATCATGTCACTTAAACTCAGTCTTGATCTCACTAATAAAACACATTTAGCCACAATGACTGACTGTTGACTGAAGCCAAATGTTTGCTTTTTGAAATATTATTCCACTGACACACGGCTGTAATGGACAGGTGGTCCGAGACATTAAATACACAGTGTTCATCGTCTGTTTCTGCAGACAGCTGCAAAGCAAACAGACACTGTCTTAGTTCTAGTAAGTGTATGCAGATAGACGGAAACTGAAAGCTCACGTCTGAAACAAAGAGACTTAAATAAATCCTCTAAACAGACCTGCTCATTAGAGTTCAATGTTGTTGTTGTTTTTTAGAACTAAAATACATCTGCATCCATCCATCCATCATCTCTACACCTTAATCCTCACCAGGGTCATGGGGGGCGGAGTCTATCCCAGCTGACTCAGGGTGAAGGCAGGTTCACCTGGACAGGTAACCAGTCTATCACAGGGCTACACTTAGAGACAGACAACCAAGCACACTCACATTCACACCTACGGACAATTTACAATCACCAATTAACCTCAGCATGTTTCTGGACTGTGGGAGGGT